>NW_027115842.1:437772-438472 GCF_000696795.3 Halyomorpha halys
AGAAGCTCTCACAGATGAGGAAGCTAAAATTACAGAGAATAGTAATTAAAAAAAAAATGAATACTAATAAAAATGTATAAATATATTGATAACTTTTTTATTGACTGTTGTTGATATATATTTTTGTTGTTCTTGAGGGTCAGTCAATAATACAACTATATTTAGGCGATGTTTCACAATTTTATTGTTTGCATAGTGATTTTCTACAATGAAAAAAAACAGTTTTCAAAAGAAATGATAACTATAGAAAAATATAAGAATCGAGCTAACAATAAAAAATTGTATGTAAAAAATTTAAATTCATGTTAGTCGAACCTAATAAATACACAAGACACAATTAACAACACTAAATAGAAACAGACAACATACAAAACAGAAATAAGATGAAAAAAACGTTTATGTGTTGGAAAAACCTATCTTTATTTCAACCCGATTCTGTTCTGGCACAAACCTAGTTGGGTCACAATATAGTACACATTGGGATAGACGATTGTAAATAATCTTTTTATTAAACAATGTTTTAATCGTAATAGTTATTAATCACAAATTACACTTTGTACTTGTAGTTTGATAGTAATTAGTAGAATAAAGTATTTGTGCTGAAAAACTGTTTTTTCATTGTAGGGCATGACTATGTAAACAATTAAGTTACGAAATGTCGCCTAAATAAAGTTGTATTATTGACTGATCCTTAAGAACA
>NW_027115842.1:438682-441787 GCF_000696795.3 Halyomorpha halys
AATAAATAAAATAATTCTTATATAGTTATATTTTTAATAAGGTGGATTTAATAAGTATTTTTCGTCAATCATTCTGATTGACAATTAATAATTTAAAGATGAATCCTACAAAAAAAAATTGAACAATAATAAAATTCCTCATAATTAAAACAATAAAATTAATCAAAATTCTTATTTGTTAAAAAAATAAATAGAAATTATAATGGATTGTCATTTTTCATTATTGTAAAAATAAACATTATTTTAATTCTCACTCGCTTATTTTTGTTTTTCATAAACTAATTAAAGGCAGGGTGTTATGAAAGACAAGCTTGATTTGAAGTGTCCATTTTGATTATCTAATTGGTCCAGACCAGTCTTTAAATGAAACATTATTAATATATATGTGTGTATGTGTACATATATATAAAAAATCGTACACAATTTAAAAAGATTTGTGCGAAGCGATGGCTTGTTGCATCATTAGCTTTCTTTTTTTAAAAAAAAGAGGCAATAGAGATTAGAATTTTCATGATGAAAGTTAACCAACTACAATTAAAACAAATACAAATAGTGTTTATTTATTAAAAACTCAAAAATACAAAAATACTCATTCATCATGAGTAAATAAAAAAAAAAATTAAAAAACAATGATGAATTATGATAAAACATGAAAGAAATCTCCTTTGTTGAGCATTATATTTAAATAAAGTTTCTTTGTCTTTTTCTTTATGGATAATATATTTCTATTATGGAGTCAAATAAAATATTTGTGCACTTAGCGAAAACCCGTCGTCGTAGGAATGATCTCAAACAAGCCAAATGTTGATGTCGTTAATATACTGTCATTGGGCTATGATATCTCCGATGTGCCTTTCCACTTGTATGGTAGTTCTTGCTAATGAAAATTTGTTGTGAAGAAGTGTCTGGGCTCTTTCTAAGACTCGATCTCGGTCAGCATGACCTCCTGCAAAAGTAATAAAAAAAATTCATAGATGAGTTAATAGTTGACTGAGAGTTATATAATGAGGAGAAGTTGGGATACGGTCAATAATGAACACAAATAAACATTTCGGTCAGAATTTCAAGCCTTCCTCTGGGCTAAGAACAAAAAACAAGATAACAACATTAGCTATGCTCGCTGACGATGCAGTAGTGTTCTCTCAACATGATCACATAATAATGGCTAGAAATACTTTGCAAAGTAAAGTCAACATCCTACCACAACAGCCGTAGGGAGGAAGTTGCTTTAACCCGCTTGAGAATAGGTCATACTCTCCTCACGCACTCTCACTTAATCAGAAAACTGCCACCTCCGACGTGCAAATATTGTCAGTCCATTCTCACGATTAGACATATTTTTTTAAGAATGTACTCACTATTTGCCAACAATAAACAGGATAGGACTGACCCCAAATTTATCAGAAGCTCTCACAGATGAGGAAGCTAAAATTACATTATTTGAATTTATAAAAACACATCGCCTTCTTTATAAATTATAACTCCTCTTTGATTTTGATTTTTTTTTATTTATTTTTTTTTTAATTTTTTTACTTTCATCATGCCATAGGCGTTGATGACCAGAGAGTTTTACGCCTTTAAGCAACAATCAACAACAACAACAACTTTGCAAAGTCACCTTAATAAACTATAACTATACTTCACTAAATGGATGATCACATAATAATGGCTAGAAATACTTTGCAAAGTCACCTTAATAAACTATATCTATACTTCACTAAATGGATGATTAGTCTCAACATTGAAAAATGTACTTCAAAAGATATTACTCTCAGATGCCAACCAGAACCACCGGAACTAATCCTTAAAGGTAAAAATCTGAAATGGAATCCTGCCAGTGAAACAGTAAGATACCTGGGAATTCGATCGCCGCCTTACTTGGAACCACCATATCAACATTAAACTAACTCAAACCTACGCAATGCTATATCCTATCCTAAATAGGACATCCAAATTAAAAACAGCTATTCTTATTTTTAAAACAATTCTCAGGTCACTGCTGATGTACGGCTGTGAAGTCTGGGGAGCGGCATCCTTTACAAGAAGGAAAAAATTACAATCTTTTCAAAATAAAGTCATAAGAATTGCAGTGGATGCTCCTTGTTTTTGAGGGTTATATCAAAAAAAGGTTCATGAAGTTCCATTCCCACTTATCCTACAACTTGGGAAACCCAATCCCAACCCGAAGACTGAAGCCCAAGCTGCTGCAGAACACCCTGTTATAAATATATTTATCAGTTCTGTTATTATCACTCTAAAATTTCATTTTATCTTAATTTATTTTTTTGTTCTCTTCATCTTTTTCTTAAATTCACTTTCTTTCTTTTTTCCATTAGAAGTAAATTATTTAATATGGTAAATCCATAAATGTCATTGTTCTTGTTATTAACTTTACTTTTATCTTTTATTAAGAATTATTATTTTAATCTATTTCACTCACTCACTCACTGTTGGGCGCTTCAGTCCTTGTAGGACCTGGGTCTCTGCCACCACTCTTCCCCATGCCTGGCGGTCTCCAGCGAGACTCCTCCAATTTTCAATTCCCATCCCTCTCAAATCATCCAGCCACCGGCGCCTGGGTCTGCCCCTTTTCCTTTTTCCTCCTGGTGGACCATTTAGCATCCTTTTAGGTAGCCTGCAGGGCTCCATCCTTTCCACATGTCTCAACCATCGCAGTCTGCTCTTCTTAATAGCACAGAGGATATCAGGCTCTCCATACAATTCCTTTATTTCGTCATTGCTTCTGATTCTCCACCTCGGCTCCTCTTTAACGGCTCCAAAGATCTTTCTAAGGACTCTTCTCTCCCAAACCAGTAGAGCTCTTCTATTTTCCTTGGTTAGAGTCCATGTCTCACTACCGTACATTACCACTGGCCTAATTGTTGTTTTGTACAACAAAAGCTTTGCTTGCCTGGAAAGACTTTTGTATCGGAGAGCTTTTTGCAGGGCATAGAAATATCTGGTTCCTGCTACCATTCTGCTCTTAATCTATTTATTTTATCTTAATTTTTTGTTTTATTTATAACAATTGTTATAATTAAATTGTTTTATTTATAACAATTGTTATAATTAAATTGTTTTATTTATAACAATTGTTATAATTAA
>NW_027115842.1:442128-444183 GCF_000696795.3 Halyomorpha halys
AAAAAAAAAAAAAAAAAATGTAAAAAGAAATGAATAAAAGGATGTATGTATAGAATGATTAAAAAATATTTTCTGTGTCTTATTTTCTAATCATCCTTTATATCCTTTTATTCATTAGTTGTTATCTTATTTTTAGTTCTTAGCCATGATAAAGACGTGAAATTGTGGCCGAAACGTTGGCACTAATAAATAAGTGTTTACTTATTTGTGTTCTTTACTTTACACCCCTAATCATCTTCTCCTAAAAAAAATAAAATCAATGTTCAAGATGAAAATAGCTGCAAACATATAAAATGTACAAAGGTAACAGTTTACAAAAAAAAAACAACACGGTTTTGATTATCAATTATATTAAAACATATTCATAAGTCTCAACATGTTTATTTTCTTCTAATTCCATCCGAATAAGAATGTGAGATAGGTTAAACAATGTATTGTTGATAAAATGATAGATTATAATAGACAGTATAAACCAAACAGGACTAGAATAAGTGAAATGTCGGATAAAATAGCAGTTGGGCTGAAAAGTTCATAGGCTGACACATACATGGTGCTACTAGCTTTAAATCCATATTTTTTTTATTTTTTTTTAGATTTTTAGTTAACCTTCAAAAGATACCCGTATAAATTTGACAGCTGTCAGATTATTAGTTTGAGAGATATAGCATTTAGAGTAAAGCAACTTTAGTTAGTTTGAAAAAAATGGATAAAAAGGAATTTTGTGTGTTTAATCCTAGAATGACACACTTCTATAAGTCAACTTAATCTGACACTCTGGGGTGTGATACACCCCAACATATGAATTGGTATAAAATATAAGTGATATAACCTGCAATGCTTATAATGCATTTTAAAATAACTAAGTGGTCTAGGTAACAAAAATAAATCATTTCAAAATGGGTTTCACTAGCTTAAAAAATTAATAAAAATTAATTGTTGTTCCTAAATAAAAAAAAAAAAATTTGTATGGCTCTTAAATACAGATAAATACGAAGTAAATAAATCATAAAACGAGGTGGAAAAGTCATTTTTTAAATTAAAAATTAATAAAATACATAGTGGAGGTCCTCTCTTTCACACACTACACTGCAGACATATTGCCGCCCTGTGTTCATTGCAAATAGCTCTCTTACATTGCAGACATGTCAATTTCGTCTTCCTGTCCTTTCCCCGTTTACAAAAAGAACACCTTACTTGTTTATCCAAGATCATATATTTATTTATTTGCGTATCTATTCCTAAAATGTCATCAATACCTAGGCGCAGTGACCGACGAAGTGCCTCTGCCTGTAGCCTCCTCTTTAGGCAGGGTTCCAGAAGTAAATATCCCAGACTAAAAAGGAAGTCTTTACGTTTCATTTTATTTTCCCACTTTACCAGAGTAAACGATATCATAACTGTTCACCCCGACATGATCCAACATTCCAAAAAAAAAAAAAAACGGAGTGGCCACCTCCTTGTTTTTCTGGCCGTTGAGTACCCCTTACACATTTGGTCAAAAGTATCAGTTCATCCTTCATTTAAATTATAATCATGTATGACTTGTACCATCCTTCATTTAAATTATAATCATGTATGACTTGTACCATCATTCTTGAATGAATCATGTACCAGATTCTTCAATGACTGCATCTTGCATTGTTGGTTGGGTGCCATTTTGTCATTAGCCTTCCTCTCTTGTCTATTTAGTTTATCATCAAATCTCAATCAATCAATGACAGTTATTTACATGGCGGGGTTTAGCAAAAGAGATACACATGTAGAAATTATTCAAAATTTAAAAAGTGCTGGGGTATGTGACACCCCAGTGTGTCGTTCTAGGGTTAATAAATCATTGCTTGTTGGTGAAAAAGAAATACTGTTGATAAACATTATTTGGACACCAGGAAAATCACAATGCACGCAGTGAAGTTGATAGAGCCCCAAACAGAGATTGGTAAAATTTAGCAATAGTTAAAACTAACAGCTAAAATTGCCATGGATACGACCCTTACTCATGAATGAACCATTGATAAATAGATATCGTATCCATGGCAACATTAGCTATTAGTTTCT
>NW_027115842.1:444305-451930 GCF_000696795.3 Halyomorpha halys
ATTAGCTATTAGTTTCTGCTATAGCTAATGTTGCCATGGATACGACCCTTACTCATGAATGAACCATTGATAAATAGATATCGTATCCATGGCAATTTTAGCTATTAGTTTCTACTATAGCTAATGTTGCCATGGATACGACCCTTACTCATGAATGAACCATTGATAAATCAATATCGTAACCATGGCAATTTTAGCTATTAGTTTCAGTTATAGCTAATTTTTGTCCAACTCTGCCCCTAAACATCGATGAAGGAACATTATGTGTGTAGTGGAGAAGTTGTAGGAAGGATTTTTTCACAATAAAATTTTACATAGAATAAATAATGTTATGGATATGGAAACTAACCATCAAATTGAAGAACATTGAAAAAAAAAATATAATTACCATCTCTCGATAAAAAAAACTGTAAATTCTTAGTCTAAATATCTTCTAATCACATTGTTCTTAATTTCTTCCTTAAAAAAAAAAATTAATAAAAATTGAGTCTTGCATCAAGGCAAATCAACTCACCAACTGCCAAATGAACCGTAGCAGCATACTGTCCTGGAGTTAGTGCCCAAAGATGAAGAGCATGAACACCAATGACACCTTCGAGCGAAGAAAGAGCATTTTCAACCTCAGAATATTCCAAATGCGGAGGAGTACACTCGAGGAGCACCCAGACGCTCTGCCTCAGAACAGGCACGGTGGAACACATCACAAGGACGCAACACATGAAGGTACAAACAGGATCGATCACTTTAGCGGAAGGCTGAAAAGTAATATTAAATAATAGCTCAAGTAATTAATTCAATTTCATATAATCATTATTATTAACTGCAATCCACATAAATTATATAATAAAACCAATTTTAACATGTATTTAACCAAATGTCTGATGTAGTTGAATAATAATAAATAATCATTAAATATAATATCGTTTCTTATTAAACAATTATATCATTATACCCTATGACGAATGATAATACACTATATTATCATTTACTTTATATATTGTATTTTTACACTAAAAATTTTGTAAATCACAATGATTTCTATTCATTCCTCTTCTCTCAGTCTGCAGGTGTTCCACAAGGTAATATCCTTGATCTCATCCTCTACACAATCTATAAAGCTTACATCCTAACCCAATTCCAGCACCTATTCCTATTCCAGCACTTATTTGACAAACGATCTTAACTTCCGATCCATTACAAAAGACTGATCTACATGATTATAATAAGGCCTATCTGGATGTAAAGAGTTGAGCTTTGAGGCTCCACTAAACCTTTGATTTCCTCTCGTATCCAATCCTTACAATCCAAAATCCTTCATAAAAACCTTAATGTCCCACATGCAACTGATCTAGCCCAAACCAGATATCAATCCTTTCATTATAAACTCTCTGACCCACCCAAATCCACTAGTTTCTAACCTTACTTCCTCTTCCATTCCTGACATTTTTCGAGGTGCCTGAAAAGAAGATGGCCTTGAGATCTTCTAATGTAGAAATATTATTAAAGAGTTGGGTAGTTTATCACACCATTATGATCTTAAATCAAATTTACTAGAGATGTATTTTTATGTAAACACAGTTGTAAATTTCAATAAACAAAAAAAAATTGTATAATATTTACACTGTGAAATATTAATAAAAATAAATTTTAAAGTTTGATTAGAAGACTCACATAAAATTTAATGACTAGAGCTGAAATGAAAACGCCTGTACTTTGAATGAGATCACCTAGAACGTGAATCACAGCAGCTCTCACGTTTATATTTTCCTCTAAATGCACGCTATCGGCATGGCTATGTCCATGACTCCCATGAAGAATACAACCCATACTAAAAAAAATAAAAATAAATTAAGAACAATAATATATTATTTTCAAAATGTTACAATTAGTTTTAATTTTAATTAACAGAGCTTTGTTCTATAAATAATTCATAAACAAGAGAGGAAAATGTAAAATCAAAATTACAAAATAAAAAATAGTTGTTTTAACTGTTCTTATTGTGAAGTATTATGACCTGCGACTAATGAGGACAATAATTAATACAAGAAAAATCCAATTCATAAATTCTATACAAAATACTGTAAAGTACTTGGATACGACCAAAAAACTGTATTTTCAGACAGTAAAATACATGTAATACAAAATAAAAGAATTAATGCAGGACAAACTGTACAAAGCATCAAAGAAGTATTTATGGTACTTGAGATGGAAAAATAATAGGTCTCTATATTAATGAGGAAAGGACAAACCTTGAGGAAGGAGAAGCCAATTCTGCCGCAGAGGCACTACATAATTAGAAACTACATATATGAATCTGTTAAAAGTTTTAAGTACTTAGGGCCGACGATCAACAATTGAGGAAGAAGAACTAAAGTGCAGAACAATGGCAGCAAATTAATCTCATTTCAGTCTATCTAATATCTTTAGAAGTAGACTGCACAGTCGCACTAACCGAAATGAAGCAGTACAAAACTCTCCTCCGACCTTTCTTGACTAATGCATCTCAAACCTGTAAAATATTAGATGATGAACTGCAAAGGTTACATCTCCACTGATATGGGTCCCTGCCTAGCAAGGCCCTGATATTAACTGAAAAGGATCTGTTGGAGATTTGTTTATCTCTTGAACAAGCGTAACAAGCATAAATCAATAGCTGTGGTGTACATGATGGTGCCAAGTTTTTTCTTTCTTTTCTTTTTCCTTGTATGTAGTGCTTTGGTTTATTCCATACAGCCAAATATTAATTAAGTACATTCTAAAAAATCTCTATTGGGCAGTTAGCCTAATCCCTTTGTTACCGCTATTATTATTATTAAGTTAAATATATCTCATTTACTAATATACTATATAATAACTATATCTGTTATACATTCTTTTTTATAGATTTCAAATATTTATGGATGTAACATATTTTTCTATAGTCGGTTACTATTGATATACAATTATAAATGATATTTTGATTTGTATCTAGATCTTTGAACAATATTTTTTCTTATGCCTGACATTCAAGTATAATATTTTTAAGGACCTCATTACTGCTAAAATTTTCAAATTTAAAAGTTTCAGTTATGCCTATTTTGTGCAAATTCCGTGATTTTCTAGTATAATCTAGTATATAATAAATACCAGTCTCAAGAAATTGAAACAATTATACATAAATTATTTGTTTATTTTGGACTTGGAAAGCACTTGAAGAGTCAAGCTGTCACTCGCCGCACCAAATGCCAGCTCGTGAATACACTTATCCGGCCAGTCCTCACTTACGGAAGCCTGGACCCTGACAGGTGCTGAAGAAAAGGAGATTTTGGTCTTCAAAAGAAAAATTCTGCGCCGAATATTTGGCTGTCAAGGTAGGCAAGAATTGGAGGAGGCGAACCAACAGGTCTACAAGCTGTTCGGTGAGGGAGACGTGATGCGGCACATAAGACTAAGGAGGCTGCGCTGGGCTGGCCATGTCATCAGGATCCCAGTAGGTGAGATCCCGAGGAGGTTGCTGGACTGTTGGCTGCATCAGACCAGAGGAAGAGGCAGGCCAAGGCTGAGATGGGAGAATGCCGTTATTAGAGATTCCAGGGAACTTCTGAGTCTCTGCAACTGGAGAGCAGCCGCACAAGACTGAGCTACATGGCGAAAGTTCATTGAGGAGGCCAGGGTCCAAATTGGACTGTAGTACCACGGATAGAATAGAACTTGTTTAAAAGTAACTGATGTTGGATAATAGATATATTCTGTATCCATAGTAACTGATGTTTGATAATAGATATACTCTGTATCCATAGTAACTGATGTTGGATAATAGATATACTCTGTATCCATAGTAACTGATGTTGGATAATAGATATACTCTGTATCCATAGTAACTGATGTTGGATAATAGATATACTCTGTATCCATAGTAACTAAAAACATTAAAACTGTATTGTGCACTCTACAGTAAGTATAAAAGAAAGAAAATTTCAGAAGTAATAAATATTCAATGGAAATTCGATCATGAAGGTCTTGTTTGATTTAATAATCCTTAAAACCAATAAGGTTACTGTTATTAACTAATATGCCTGAATATATTTCGCAAAAGTTAAAAATTAATGCTATACTATAATAAATTTTTTTTTATTAAAATAATCAAAACAAATTAAATCAACTTACACTATATTAATACAAATTCCAATAGCTGCAACAACCATCATCGCATCAGCATGGATGTCAAAGTCAGATTTGACCAAGCGTTCTACGGCAAGATATATAAATATCCCCGTTAGGATCCATATAACTGAGATGGACAGCAGTGCACCCAACACCTCTAAAAATAATAATTTGATCAAGTACGATATTTTTTTTCTTTTATATTTTGTAATTTCAATTAAAAAGAAGAAGACATTTTCTTCTTTTATGTATTTTAACATAAAATACATTATTATTTTTTGTTTTTTAATTGCTATTAATGATAAATTTACAGTATATGTATAAAGCAAAGCTGCAGATAGTAAAACATAATTAATAAATATGTATGTGCATGTATATATATTACAATATCCTTTTTTTTTATAAATAGTTATTTGTTAAATATAAATAGTTTAGTTTTTATTTCCACCAAAGAGCAAACTGATCGACTTTATCATGGATAAAAACTAACCAATTTCTTATTTTGAAGTTAATATACCAATTAACTAAATATGAATCTGACATTTCTGTATAAGTTTATAATATGAAAATAAAAAACAATAGTTTATTCGAAATATTGCTAATTGCTAGGTATACATTTTTCCAGTTTCTCTGGCAATTTGTGAACTCACAGCAACAACATTTTTTCTCTTGTGAGGTAAACCAGTCATCGGCCATTTTATTAGGATGTGAAGAGCTGCTCAGCAAGAGTGTGTTCCTGATTGGAATTGTTCGGAATTCTGAAGGAACTGAACAAGGGAATACTCTTCCCTCAAGGATTTAACTTTTGATAGGAATGTGGTTTATGTGACCAGTCGTCCTGCAGTAGGTCTATATGTCAGCCAGAATTCGATTTGACTCCACGAGATACATTCACTAAAGGCTAATGCAGCCAATTCTCGTCTATATTTTAGAGGTTCAATTCTTGTCTGAAGCTCGATTACTGTAATAAGCACTGACTTACCACCATCTGCGATTATTCTCAGTGCACGGTTTTAAGAATAAACCTGAATAAACTATTTTCATATTAAAGTATAACTAACCTGCTCGATGATAGCCGTAGGTAAATCGATGGGTCGGCGGCTGCCCTGAAACCCAAACAGCAAACAAACCAACTAAGAAACCAACACAGTCTGATAAGAGATGAGCTGCATCAGTCATCACAGCTAAACTACCTGCCATATAACCTCCAACAAGTTCGACAACCTACAAAATAATAATTAGTAATAAACAAAACATTAGTTCCAAGTAATTTAAATATTCATTACTAGCAGACCCGGCAATGTTTAGCTATTGCCATATATGAGGATGAATTAATCAATAATAATCATCATATATAATAATAATAATTATTAATATATAGATGAAGTGATAAGAGGGTAAGTATAGTAACATATGAGGGTGGTTTGAAAAGTTCTCTGAGTGCATTCAAGAGAAGGTCTGGCAGGAATCGTGGAGAATTTGTGTGAGGATTATTAGTGAAGATTCAATAGAAGGAAGCAGATATTGAGAGAAAAAAAATTCAGGAATGGAACAGGCAGTTGGTCACTATCGTCTCAGCTAGCTATCAAATGGAACCAACCTGACTATCGCATTTCTCAATTTCTCTTGGAAGTTGGTTAGGCTTATAAGTATTTTAAAAAAAAGTTGAGAGTTACCCAAAGTATGCTTACAATCAGTTGTTGATATTGGTTTCTTTAATTACTATTAATTCTGTCACTGTTTTTCTATAGATATTAAATATTCTAAAAAATAATGTTTACTCTTTTGACTTTTTTTTTTTTTAATAAACAACTTTCTCCATTATGTCAGAAATAAGTATCTTAATGTTTTCCTTAAAAGAAATTAATTTTTTACTAACTGTTCTTAGAAAACATTAATTGAAAAATTGACTAAGTTAATTTTATACTCACTTCTTACTTTTAAGACTGGTAAATCTATATACGTAAATAAACATTGGAATGAGTCTGAACAGAATAGAGAAAGAAGCACGAATTTCTCGAAAATGGCTTAATAGATTTTCACAATAGATATACCACATTATTGATTTTATATATGCCCTCCTATAGAACCACCTTCTTCAGCAAATCCTTCATCATATGTGCAATCTCTTTCTGGAATTCTCTTCCCATCTCCATTTGCCATCCAATCCTCATCCATTCTTTCCTTTAACAACATCTACTCCTTCACTTATCGCATAACCAAACCTCTGCATTATTGTAAACAATATAGCTAAGCATATATTGATTAACATTATAAACAGTAGCTAAGCTAAGATCCCAATGTAATTTCATTTTGCTTACTGGAAATTTTTAAATCCTTGCCAGACAAAAATCATAATGTATGAACCATATATTTATTCTTAAGGGACATGTGTCCCAGAATAAAATTATTTTTTCATTTCATTATTGGAAATAACATTTACAGCAACTTCTATTCTCTTAACATACATCTCTATAGATTCTACTCGAACAGTTGATTTGAACTGTCAGCTGACAATCGCACTCAGGCCTTAACTCCTATTAACGTCAACGTAAAGTTGCCTTTAAGGGGCGTTGCCTGATCCCCACTCCTTAGCGTCATTTTTGCTTAGAGGAAGAGTAGGGTTATGGCACCCCCTGGGAGTAACGGAATCTGTTAAACATGTGGTATGCACTGTCTTTCAGGCAATGAGGCTCAAGTTAAAGATAACTGGCCACTACAGTCTTGATGAAGTAGATTACCCTCTTTTCGAAACCTTTGTGTACGAGTAGAAGGAAATAGCAAGTGTAGCCCACTACAATAGAGGAACGACACTAAAAAGGCGCTAGCTGATTGTTGGAAATGAACCTTAAAATCTAACAATCATTGTGCAGAAATGGAGCTTTTAACAAAAAATAATCAATTTTATCATCTTATATAACAAAATCGAACCCTGCACAGGCGGGTAAAAGGTAAGATAGGGAGGAAAATAAATAAAGAAAATGAAAGAGAAATATCTTGAGATTAATAGCCATTTTGTCAGTGTTTATAAACAACAGATGGTTTCTTACCTTAATTATTTCATCAAAATAAATAAACCTGACATCCCATCTGTACTAAACCCATTAAGTAATTTATTATTATTTTTTTTATTAAGAATATTACCATAAATATTAAGCACATTGTTGTAGCGGCAACCAACTTCTTCCAAGCATGAGCATTGGTCACAGGCATTGGCTCTTTACAATAATCGACAGGGAACTCCGACGGGTACTGACCATATGTTTCCTAAACAGAAGAAAAACAATTTACTTTTAGCATGATATGTCAAAGTAGTCACTTTTTAAAAATACTTAGCAGCAATTAATTGATTATAAGTTGCTAAAGGGTATATATTAGTATGTATAAACCAAATTGCTAAAGGGTACATAGTAGTATGTATAAACCAAATTGCTAAAGGGAACATAGTAGTATGTATAAACCAAATTGCTAAAGGGTACATA
>NW_027115842.1:452089-456426 GCF_000696795.3 Halyomorpha halys
CAAATTGCTAAAGGGTACATAATAGTATGTATAAACCAAATTGCTAAAGGGAACATAGTAGTATGTATAAACTAAATTGCTAAAGGGTACATAATAGCATGTATAAACCAAATTTCAGAGTAATCTCCGTAATCCAAACTTCACTGCTCTGAACACTCCATAATCTGAACTGGCATAAAAAAAAAGGTTACTTTTTTTGAGAAAATGTGTAAAGAACATTTTTATCTTTCGGATCATTAAACAAGTTATTGTAATCACCGTGGAAATCAAAAGTGGACATTTTTACAATTTAGATATCGGGTAAGCTGACTCCTATGAGAGTGTTTATAATATATTTTGTTGGTTGGAGAAGTTTGTTAGGGGAGGTGCGGTCAGCAAAGAACAACATAAATAAACAAAACCATATTTATTTATTTTATGCCGACATTTCGACCTGAATTTCAGGTCTTCATTAGGGCTATAGAACAAAAAGAGATAGCAACAACATTTAGAGAAACATACAATTGAAAAGGAATAGTAAACAAACAAATTTAGAATTATATAAAATATTGAATTAAATCATAAATTATAAAAATTGATAACTGATAAATTCAATTCAATATTTTATATAATTCTAAATTTGTTTGTATACTATTCCTTTTCAATTGTATGTTTCTCTAAATGTTGTTGTTTTCTCTTTTGTTCTATAGCTCTGATGAAGACCTGAAATTCAGGTCGAAACGTTGGCATAAAATAAATAAATATGGGTTTGTTTATTTATGTTGTTCTTTGCTGACCGCACCCCTCGACAAACTTCTCCAATAATTAATCTACGGTCAACTATCTACACCTCATTATATTTTGTTGGAATTAGATATACATAATATCTATTGTATAAATCATTTGATTCTGTATAATTAATTTAATTAATAGTAGAAATATGTACAATACAAATTTGGTAGGTGAATTCATTTATTTTTTTGTTATCAGCAAGTCCTTCTCTTATATCTGAAAGAAGAAGCAGGGAAAAAGTTTCTGCAGAAGTCTCAGAAAAAAGAAAAAAAAAAGCTGACTTTTTTGAAAAAGATTAATTTTTTAAAACTTCAAATGGTCAAAGTTCCAATAAATTATGTGAAAATATTTAGAAGAAAATTAAATACATAAAAATAGTTATGTACATTCATATTGTTGAATTTTTGTTTTCCATTTTCCCCCTACGGCAATTAATCCGAACATCTCCTACGGCAATTAATCCGAACAACCCCCTACGACAATTAGTACAATATTACACTATATCTTTATTTTACATTTTGTTAGATTTGCTTTCTATTATTTGTACATTTATGCTATTCTAAAGGGATCTCAGAATAAAATTCATTTTATATCTTATCTCTTAAAGAACCATAAATATAGGCTCACTGCCGCTGCCAATATTTATAAGAAAATTTGGCTTATTCTATATTTTCCAACATATCCATTATATCATGCACGGAATGATATTAAAATAACAAATTATTATAAGCTAATCTCAGATGAAAATAAAAAAAAAAATATATTTTATTATTTTCAAAAAGTTAAGGTTTTGTCAGATGTCAAAAAAAAATAATTTTTGTCCATCATTATTGAGTTATATACTTTGTAGATATCATCTATTGGCAGGTTGCCATAGTTTGAGCATATTCAAAAATATGATAAATTCACTAAAACTAACTAACTAAATTGACAATAAAGAATAATTAATTTTTTCTTTTAATAATTAATTATAATTAATTAGAAAACTAATATTTCATTTTTATATATATCTTATACAAATGTTATTTACATTTTAAAGTCTCTAATTACTAATTTTTTTAATTCTGGAGAAGAAAAAGACCGAATTGGTAAAACAGTTAATTTACTGGCATATATGTTAGATTTGTTTGCTAAAGAGTTTGAAAGAGACTAAACCATGATATAAAAATACATTTTACTTTTAGTTGTAAAATATTTAATTATATTTTTAAGAATTATCTTCCCTCTTTCGAAGATCAAGGTATCCATAGGTACCTTACAAAATAAGAGTCGATCCTTCTGACCATACCATGGTAAGAATCATTTCTAGCTTTATAATACTGAAGTTCAGCCTCGAAACGGTTGGCCACCTAAATAGGTTAAATTTTTAAATTTAAAGGTTAAATTTTTTAATGTGAAAACTCTGACTTTTTACCGGCGTATGACAACAATTGAATTAAGTTTAAACAATAATTTCTTGATTTATGAGTGCTTTTAATTATATTCATCAGGAAACGGTTCATGAAGTTCCACTCCCAGTTGCCGACAGTTAAAGGAGCTGTGACCTACAACCTGGGAAACCCAACCTCAACCCGAAGACTGAAGCTCAGACTGCTGCTGGACAATCTGTTATAAACTTTAATAAACATAAAATTAATTCATAGTCACACTAACTCAATTTTACTTTTTATTATTACTCATTTTATTTATTCATTATTATTTTTTATTTATTTATTTTTTCTATTTTCTTCTCTCGTCCCTTTTTCAAATTCTTGTTTCTTTTCACTATTAGAGGGTAATTGTTTGCTTTCTTTAAGTGTACCAATATCATTATTTTTTGTTATTAATTTTACATTCCTCTTTTATTAAGAAGCATTACTCTTATCTATCTATTTATTTTATTTTGTTCTTCTTTTAATAACAACATTGTATATAGTTAGGGGTGTCTTTAGTTTTGTACGAGACTATACCCCCATAATCAACTGTTAAAAAATATATATATAATATAACGGTTATATCAACCATGTAAGGCCCATACCAGGCCGATCTGGTATAAAATAAAATAAATAAAAAAAAGAATAAAATCATAATCATTACTAAGTAATTAAAAAAAAATGTTAAGCTGATAGTTCACTGTTGATTATACATATGAGGAGAAGATGATTAGGATAGGGATGCGGTTAGTGACTAAAACAAGTAAGTAAAAAAATATTTAATAGAGCTAATATTTTAGCCAGAATTTCAGACCTTCATCAGAGCTAAGAACAAAAACAAGATAGCAACCAAAATGATTAAATGGAATTATAAAAAAAATCCGTTATCTTAAATATCTGTTATCTTTTTATGTTTCTTGTTTTTCTGTAATTCCATTTAATCATTTTGGTTATTAGATAACCAAACAACAACAAGTTGTTAGATAACCAACAAGATTGTTTTTGTTCTTAGCCCTGATGAAGGCCTGAAATTCTGGCCGAAATGTTGTCACTAATAAATACGTTTTTACTTCTTTGTGTTCTTCACTGACCGCAACCTCAATTATCTTCTCATACAAAAAATCAATTTAAATTTTAAAATTTCAAAACAAAAAATAGTTAACAACAATTTATTTGCCAATGTTTCGTCCCACTTTGTAGAGCTTCGTCAGGGCCTAAAAATATTTTGACATGGTAAGATAATAAGATACGAGGTAAAAAGGTAAATTAAGGTATCGTTAAAATTATTTAAATATCAGTAAAAAGAAAAAATTATACAAATGAAAGAAAAGAAGAAATAAAATAGACAATAGTAAGAATATGAAAAAAATTATGTAAACTATTAGGTTAAATTTTTTTTTAAAAATATTCTTATCGTTGTCAATTTTATTTCTTCTTTTCTTTCATTTGTATATAATTTTCTTTTCACTTAGATTTACATAATTTTAATCCTACCTTAATTTAACTTTTTTTTATCTTATTATCCTACTATGTAAAAATATTTTAAGTTGTTTTTGTATCTTTTTAGCCCTGATGAAGCTCTATAAAGTGGGGCGAAATGTCTGCAAACAAATAGTTGTTAACTACATTTTGTTTTCTTTTTGACCGCACCCCTGACCATCTTCATAATTAGAAATTATTATGGTCAATTTTATATATAAACTCAAATAATTAATTATGAGAGATAGTTGACCGTGGATGATGAATGAGGAGAAGATGGTTGGGGTGCGGTCAATGAAAAACACAAATAAGTACGATTAACTTATTTTAATGTGCCAACGTTTGGACTAGAGTTTCTAGCCTTCTTCAGGGCTAAAAACAGAACAAGATAACAACCACAGTAAGTATAGAAAAATAAAAAAAATAAAAAGAAAGTATAAACAGAATAATTTTATACATAAAATGAATAATTTTACAAAATAGAATTAATAAAATGAAGTGATGAGAGAAGCGGGAAATAAATTTTTAATTCTGAGTTTGACCGCCATTAGCGCTGTATCCATTAGGCGTTTGATCTTCCAGCGAACACGTACGTTTTTATTCTTTTTTTGTTTTCTTTCCCCTTTCTTTATTTTACTCTTTCTCCACTTTTATCCATTTTCCTTACCCGCGTTA
>NW_027115842.1:456646-466797 GCF_000696795.3 Halyomorpha halys
TATTTTTTTTTATTTTTCTATACTTACTGTGGTTGTTATCTTGTTCTGTTTTTAGCCCTGAAGAAGGCTAGAAACTCTAGCCGAAACGTTGGCACATTAAAATAAGTTAATCGTACTTATTTGTGTTTTTCATTGACCGCACCCCCAACCATCTTCTCCTCATTCATAAACTCAAACAGTTCTAAAAGTAAGTAGTTTTATATTAAATAGATTGTAGTAGGATAGTCCAGGTGTTGGTCAATAAAGGTATCAAAATAGTAAAAGAGAACTAATTATTGTATACCAACGTTTCGCCCCACTATCCAGGGCTGTAAGAATGAAGTTCTGCAACCAACTCATATTATATAGTTTTATGAACATATTAAATATACAAACCTATTAAATAGTTTTACGAATATTTTAGTCGGACTATCTTCCCTTTATTATTACATGGTCAATTTAATATAGAACTCTTCCTAAGTTTTTACGACTATTTGAGTTTTTTTCTGTGACTCATACCCACACTCAGACTATCTTCCTTATATTATCGGAAATTAGTTTTGTATCCATTTACACCAACAGAACCTATTTTATCATTGTATATTTATTATCATGTATTGCAGATCATATAATTCCAAAAATTTTAAGTTACACGTGATTTCCGAAAACTTTGAGGAGCCAATCTTCACATATTGTAGGCGGTCACGTTCAGATACATTTTAAAAGAATATAATTTGTGATAGGCTATCAAATTCATATTTTCAGGCTTCTGGATCAAGACATGAAGTAATTTAGCGAAAGACAAATTCATGCATTACTCTGCATATACTTCTTATACTTTGAAATAATATGGTTGATTATTTAAATATATATAAAATCAATTTTATTTGCTAAAATATGCTAGTTTGTTCAAAAGCCATTAGAAGCTGGATTGTTTAGAACCTTTATAAACATTAGAAATCAAATGATTTTACTTAAGCTAACAAAATTTTAACATGAGACAACGGGACTCAGGAATAACAAATAATAACCTGCCATTAATGAAATAACAGTGAACAAGTTACGCAGAGAGCAATCTACTGGTAATGACAAAGTAAATAACACAAAGGTGTTAAATTACATCATTTATAAATAAACTAAAACTTACAACCAAAATGGTAATCACAAAACCAGACTAAAATAATAGATACATAAAGACCTTGAAATATTTTTTTTAAACCCCAATTTTCATGGAAACTTGCTTAAACATTGAAATTTAGAATATGTTGTTTTTTTTTCAAACCCTTTAATATATCATGTATACATTTTAAGGTTTTTTCATTGAAAATTTTAGTTTAATCTTACTTATTTTTAGCTTTAGTTTAAGTTAACTTCATTAATGTCCTAGACTAAGCATATAGAAAAGAAATGGCATGTCATCACCTTAAAGCATAAGTATAAAATATAAAAAATAGCAAAACTCGAATTATTTGACATTTATTGTTTTCATCTTGAAAATTTCAAACTATATAAAATATTTTATCTAAAAGAACATAAAATAATCTTAACTTACAAGTATCTTTCAGTATATAGTATACTGGTTCCTTGGAAAAAATCATTAGATATAGTTTGATTTTATCATATGAAGTCATAACAACCAATTTTGTTTTTTCTTTCAACTAAACTCACTGATAGTCACTACCATATTTTTGTTTAATCAATAATTTCAAATAATTCTCTTTAAGGAAGGATTTATGTCAATTTTTTGAAATCTTTCAAGACTCATAATCAATTTATACAATAACAGAAGATATTATTCTAATATTTATTGTTAAATATATTAATATAAGTTTTTTTGTAGAAGGGACGAAAAAAATGTTAGACAATTACTCTTCAATACTTTTTTCATATGTTGTCAAAAAATTCATATCAGGTTAAAATATGAACCTGTATTCAGACTATTTCAATTTCTCAAGAAATTAAATCAGCACTTTTAAAATTCAATTATTGTCATTGTATCAATAAAAAAAATTAGGTTTTGAATTTTGGAATAAATAAATCAAATCTGATCAGTGCAACTCGCATTCCGTAAGAATTTAAAAACAAAAGTAAAAATGTTTCTAATAAAATATTTATAACGTATGGTCTAAATTGGGTCAAATTTTTTTTCAATTTCACTCGCATAAAATATAATAAGAAAGGCTGGTTTTGGCAATACTTTGTTCTGATAATTTAAAGTAAAATATGAATAATTTTGAAATAATACTGAGTATTGTTAGTGTCAAGGGCAAAACATTAAACATTCATAGTTCTCTAATTGAATAAAATAGTTAATAGTAGATATTCTACAGTAAATTTAATCAGTATTTAAAATAATATACAATTGAAAATAACTTACGGCTCCATTTAACAAGGGTTCATCAGCCTCATCATCACCTCTCTGTTGCGTTTTAAAAATATTTGATTCGACATTACTTATGAACTGAGAAACATTACTCTGTATTGAACCATTCGTCTCCGTTTCACAGCTTATGCTCGACCTTTGTACGTAAAATGCTGCTTCATCGTAGAAATCAC
Organism: Halyomorpha halys; assembly: GCF_000696795.3. Taxonomy (NCBI): domain Eukaryota; kingdom Metazoa; phylum Arthropoda; class Insecta; order Hemiptera; family Pentatomidae; genus Halyomorpha; species Halyomorpha halys. Next base: position 459,182 of record NW_027115842.1, read on the forward strand.
CATCATATGGTACTCCAACTTCTTTTAAAATATATCTGTCATCTCCAAGAGGATTAACGCGACCATTACCTTTGTAAAACACATCAGTCTTGTTATAGCGGGCCATGTAGCCAATTTAAAATAGATTATTAAATAAGCTTGTATTGTCCCTGAACACAGTTAAGTTGTTTAGTGGAAAAGATAGAAAAGGTTTCTTCTTTAGGAAACATTTTCATTGAATTGGACGAAATTCCAAGATAGGTACTTAAAAGAGAGCTCTCAGGTTAGAAAGTTATAACCACTAACTAAGAAAGTAGAGCAGACACAACAGGCTTCTGATAAGAGAAGGCCAAGATCTCTTGACAGGTTAACCACTGTGTAGATAACCACTAGTTAATCTCTTCAGCTTATAGGGTTGACATCATAACTTTTTTTTTTTACATTTTTTTCCGCATATTATCAAAGAATCTCTAAATAAGCACTAATAACTATCGTTAATTTATGATACAGAGAATACCGACTTATTAAAATGATCTATATACACATCAGTTATTTGCAAAAACATTAAATTTTTTTTTCCTTTTTAAAATACCTTAAATATAGTTATCAATTATTAATTTATGACCCGTATCTTTATATTATATGAAGGACTATTTAACATGATTTTAGTTGAAATATTGATAATATATCGACAGAACAAGGAACTCACAAAAAAAAAAAAAAAAAAAAAAAAGATTACCCTACAAGGATTCAGAGGAATTTAAAGTTTGTTTGGAAAACTGGACGGTTATCTTTCTCTATTATTATTTTATTTTGAGCAAGAATATGCCATTAGAAAGACAATTTTGTGCTAGTGCACAAAAGAAGCTCCAACTGCGAGACTGAAGCTTCAGCCGCCGAATACCAGTCTGCCAATTAATTATTTAATGAAGACGCACAAAACGAGAGGCAAGGTTTACTGCAATACATGTTCGCTTTTGTACCCTAGTTTCATTCCAATTTAAATTAAATTAATTCACGATACGCTACGTGGTAAAGTAAAACATAACCAATAATGAAAAAAAAAAAAGAACGACTAATATCAATAACAGCTAGAGATTTAACAATTACTCATCCTTTTGAGAAAGATCAATTTATTTTTCAAAAGACTAATGTCTAAACGTTGTCTAGACCAGAGGCAACCTAAACTCGTGACTAGCTTGTACCAGTACATCATTAGTAATGTTTGTCATATGTTCCTATAAAAAATATTTTTCAGGGCATATTTGGCTAGGGCGGACACGAGCGTTGCTCTACCTTAAGACACCGACATAAGGCAAAAATTTGATTATATAAGTGTTGAAGTTGGATAGAAAGTAAGCAACAGACCCACTATGAGGGAGGAGCAAGAAAGTGATTCGGGTTGAACGGTCAGATAAGAGTTCACTAAAAATCTATAATTAAGTCAAATCCGACACCTATAAAAATAAAGATTAAATGAACAAGGATTGGGGAGTAGTTATATTACATTCTTCCCTGTTTTCTTCTCTTCTCGGGTACATAGAAATTATATTCGTAACTTTATATAAAGCAATTTCCTCCAATATAGCTTACACAAAACGTAAGAAAATGATTGTTGAATATTTTCTCACCTAATGTTATCCAATCGTGTTGACCAGATTGTTTAGTCTTCAACTACTTTGAAGTAAGATGGTTAGACCACCAAGTCTTACTGTGTATTAGGATGGAATCATGGCAAAGCGGTGAGGATAGAGAAACGAGACATGAGAAAAATTAGAAAGGAAAGGGTAGAAGAGGTGAGCTGTCCAGGTTGGATGAAACTCTTGATACATGTGTAATTAGTTAACTTTTTACCTCTCGTTTCTTTACATCTTCGGTATCAAAGATTAACCCAGCACATACTCACTTGGTTGCGGGTTAGTCGGCTCTTGTACGGTTTGGCAACCTGGAAGTTGGCATATGAACATAGATAAAGATTTGACGAGTCCAAATTAATTCATTAACAATTGGATAGACGAACTGATTTTTATTATACAGTGGTTCCGAAAAGTTATTCTTGGTGTTTTGATAGTTATTTTATAGTTGCCATTTTGAACTAATTTAAGACCTCTATGGCGTCATTGTTGCTTAGCAACAGGTTGAAAAGTTTTTTCTGGTAGTTAATTTCGCGATGGCGAAAAAATTTGAATTCGAAGCACCGCAATTCGTTGATTCCTGGAGAAAGGTTGATGAAATAGATGCAGACACATTTTTCAAAGAGGTTAGTTTTGGCTTTATAATATTATTTTATTGTGTGCCTTTTTAACAACAAAGTTTTTGTGTTTGAATATGAATTAGTTATACCAGATTAACAGTTCTTATATTTCAAAATGCATTTTTGATTTGATATTGTGATTTGGGAGCGATCAAACTTGTTTTGATGTGTTAGTTCGGAAATTATTTAATATTATTGTAGTTTACAAAACTTATTCTTAGATATTTTTATATTTACCTATGGTTTGTATAAAAAACTGATATGGAAGGTAATTGTGGTAACATAAACACCATAAAACACATTTCATAGCCTTCAGACTTATATGTACCCACATAACTATCCATCAAACTGCAGTCTTAGGCAGATCTTTCTTTATCCATTCATCTTCCCTATGGAATTCTATTCCTTCCTTCATTTCTTTCTCTAATACCTTTCCAACCTTCAAATCCCCTATCTTTAATCACCTACTGTCTATCCAATTCCTGAAGAATAGCATTAAAAGCTTCAAACTAAATTGTAAATTGAAATTAAGATAGTTGCAGAATAAGAAATATTATTAGATGTTTTCAATATCTATATAGAATTTGTAGATATGTATGTATGCTCATACAATTATTTTCCTTTTATTTTATTATTATTAGAATATAGCTTAAGATTGATGATTTGTTTGAGAATTTATTTTTTAGTCACCCTTCTTATTTATTTATTAGTATTCTGAAGTTATTTTTCTATTTCTGATGTTTTCGATTTTCTTTTATACTGATAAATTGGTATATAAACAATAATTGTTCCTTTTTGTTAATTATTTTTAGTTCATTTGTGTTTATTATATATATAAATTATTTTTCATCATTAGAAGTTAGTTACACTATGATTTATGAGGTGATATATTGTTTTGTTTTATTTTACATATTCTGTTAATTATTGTTGTTAATTTATTTGTACTTCTTTAATTTATTATTTTAGTTATATTTATTTTCTATTAGTTCATTTTTATTTTGTATAATACTCTAAGGCACTAATGCCTCTAGTCGATGCCTGCAATATTATTCTAAATAGAATAAATAAAGATTCTTATTTTTACTATTATTATTATTAACTAAGTGCCTTTGAACATAGATGTTTGCTCTAAATTTGATTCTGTGTTTGTTTCAGCATGATGATCAGCTCAGTTCCGGTGGATTGAATCAAATTGATCCACCCTGTTCCAGTGGAATGATTCAAAACGTTCCTTCTACTCCAAGGCACAATCAGAGACCCCATAGTTTTTCTGTGGTAATTAAAGGAATTCAAATTTAAATATTGTTTTGTTTTTTCTTAAGAAATTTAATTAGATGTTAATATTGGTACATTTTAGGTTATTAGTGTTTATATCTATTTCCTGACATCCTATTCTGCCTTAGTATTTTATTTAATTCTCATTGTATCAAACTATAGGGTTTATTTACATAAATAAAAAGAAGACGGTCCGTGCAGTGAAAAGAACTCAAATATTAATTAAACTTTTTATTGTGTGCCTACGTTTTTAGGGTTTATTCTTTTTAAATTCACAAGGAAATATATAGCAAAAGAATAATGGTGGATAATAGAAATTTATATTTGAGTGTGTCTATGTGTTTTAGGAAGGTACTTGAAAATGGACAAATATTTCTGAAATGTCGAACTGATTGAATAAAGAATCTTTAATGAGATGTAGATAGTTGACCGTAGATTACTGATTGGAGAAGATTGTCGGGGAGAGGGGGGGAGTGCGATCAGCAAAGAAAAACATAAACAAAAAAAAATTGATTTATGCTGACGTTTCAGGTCTTCATCAGGGAGTTAAGCGGCGAATGTTGGCTAAAACGGCCAACATTGAGTTTTGGTGTCGACATAAATCAATATTATATTTGAGTGTGTCTATGTGTTTTAGAAGAAGGTACTTGAAAATGAACAAATATTTCTGAAATGTCGAACTGATTGAATAAAGAATCTTCAATGAGGTGTAGATAGTTGACCGTAGATAACATAAATAAAAAAAAAAACAAATAAACAAAAAAAATATTGATTTATGAGGACGTTTCAGGTCTTCATCAGGGAGTCAAGCTGGGAATGTTGGCTAAAACGTTCAACATTGAGTTTTGGCGTCGACATAAATCAATATTTTTTTTTTTTGTTTATGTTTTTCTTTGCTGACCCCACCCCCAACCATCTTCTCTAAAAAGAATCTTTAAATTGAACTTTGAAAGATCAGTCTTTTTATCACCACCATTATGATATATATTTTTTCTGTATGTAAATTCATTAAATTACATGCTATTTAATGAAATTTATCTAAAATCAAAGAATTATGTTTAAGATCTTGTTTATTAAAATATCTATTTGTCTTTTATAGGTAACTGTCTATTTGATTTTTGTTATTTCTGTTTAACTTCAACATAAATTTTATAATTACAGTGCTCTGATAATCAAATATAAATGTTTTCAGATTTCAAGATCAGGCAGGAGATGTCGCCACAGCTCATTTAGAGACAGTTTGTTTCTCAAAGAAAAAGAATTATTCAGTAAGAAAATTTTAAATTTTGGAAAGGTAAAATTTATCAGTTTAATAATATTTTAGATTTTGAAAGATGATCTATTTTTATACTTATTTTGTTTACTTAAATCTTATATTTCTCTCATTCTTCGGTCTTTTTTTTTTCTTCTTCTCTTCTATATTAATCCTTTGAGAGAAACATTTATTGGTTTAATATGGCCTTATAAGAACAGATCGATTTTAATATAATGATATTATGATTAAATATTTATGATTTAACAAACAAAAAAAAAACAAAAATAGTTTACAACTATTTATTTTCCGACGTTTCGCCCCACTTTGCAGGGCTAAAAAGATACAATAAGGTAATTTAAGCTTTATTATTGTAATTTAAGTTATTTATTGTTGTAATATTCTCAGTTTTCTTTTTTTTTCTATCTTTTTAACTCTGATGAAGCCCTGCAAAGTGGGGCGAAACGTCGGAAAATAAATAGTTGTAAACTATTTTTGTTTCTCTTTTGACTGCAACCCTGACCATCTACTTATATAGAAAAATAAAATATATGATACTATGACATTGTATTTTCAATTCATTGTTATGTATATTTCCAAATTTGTTAGTCTATTATTAATTTTTATTTTTATGTTCCTCTGAATGATGGTTGTTACCTCTTTTTGTTTTATAGTCTTGATGAGAACCTGAAAATCAGGTTGAAATGTCGGCACTAATAAATAATTTTTTGTTTATTTGTGTTTTTTCGCTGACCGCACTTCTGACTTTCACTTCTAGCCTAATTTTGTGCTATTTCCGTAAAACATTACTAGGTGGAACACTTTTATCTATTTTCTTTTTTAAAGTATCCAATGGATATCACTCTTTCAGAGGGCTGGATGCAATTAAAGAAATAAAATTACCAAGTTATTAAAGAAAGAAATTTTTAAAAATATTTTTATACTAACTACATTGAATATTCACTCATATTAGTTTTGATTGTTTCCGGCAAAGCATTGATTCAAATCAGGTCTATAACAGACTGTACTAACAACATAATATGTACAGACTAACACATTTCCTTTTCATACATATTATACAAATGTTTTTAAAAATAGCTTTATTTTTAATTTAAATCTTTTTTTTTAACAGCTTCTTTGATTAAAAAGAAAATTGATTTTTTTTTTCCAAGCAGTGTATGTTTGAATTCACTTTAAAATCAAATGATTAATAGAGGAATTTATTTTTTACTTGAGAACAGGAACTGTCTGTAGTTGAAGATTTTTGAAGTTGGTTCTAAAATAAACATTATTGAAAAAGAATGCACAAAAAAAAAAATTTATTGAAATAAGAAAAAATAATTAAAATAAAATTAAATGTAAATAAAATACACAAAATTTCATTAATAAAAAAATATGTTAATAAAATAAAATTTAAAAAAACATATTGGTAAATTGATATTATCATATTGTTGTTTTATGTGAATATTATTGAATTTGCATTTATGGAGGTAATTTGCAAATTAATGCTTTCAATATATACTATTTTTAAAATAATAGAAAAATAAATAAAGTAAAATATTATTCTTTGGTCTAATAATTAATTTATGCCTTCTTTCTTTTTTCAGGAAAACGACACCAAATTCACTTTCAAAGCTAAACCTGCTGCCGTTCTAAAAAAAGAACCATTTTGGCCTAACAGGGAAACTAGATATTTTACTGATGTAAGATCACCTGTTTTAGAAACCGAAAAACGATCCATGCATAGGCAGGTACTGAAGGAGATAAAAAGAGAAAGGGAAAAACTTTATGAGGTTCAAAATCTGAAGGCAATTAAGGTAAAATTGTATTTATTTTATTTTCTTCGTTTGATCTGTGGTCAAATATAAACAATATTTATCACATGAGTACTCTTTTATAATTGAATTAGATTTAGTTAATATATGTATATATAGTTGACCGTAAAAATTGATATATAAGAAGATGGTCAGGGTTGCGGTCAAAAGTGAAACAAAAATAGTTTACAACTAGTTATTTTCCAACGTTTCGCCCCACTTTGCAGGGCTTCATCAGGGCTAAAAAGATACAAAATGATACTATGATAAGATAAAATGATAGGAATAAAAATACAAAGATAAAATTTATCTTTATATTGTAATAATAAAAAAATATTAAAAATAAAATATAAAGAATTTTAAATCGTTCTTTAACTTGTTTCAATTATACAGGAGATAGCTTGGGTTAAAAAAAAACTCCTAAAAACTTCAATACTCAACAGATAATATAATTTTATAACATAAGAGACTTTTCTCAGGGCGGGTTACCTGGCAATCAGAACAGACGACACTGTACTACTAATAAGACTAACTTAATTTCTAGACATTTTACAAACACAATAAATTCTACTTAGAAACTAGACTAACCAATTACACAGCTTCCACTGATCATCGTTGATCTCTTCTTCACGATGATGCTATATCCAAACTCCCAACAATGGCTTTTTTTTCTTTCCCCTCTCTAGCTGAACGGACGTCTTCTCTCCAAGCTCGCAAAATCAAGAGTCACCGTTTCCTCTCCTCCATCTTCCACTTTTTACTGCTCGATCCAATAAATAATTGATTGTAGTACAATCGCTCTGCTTTATTTGCGATGTAATTAGTTTATTGATAATTTTCACTTTCCTCAATTTCTTCTTTGAATATTCCTTTTCCATAATTACTGTATAGTAAAAACAAAAATTGACAAATTTCAATTCATATTATCAAACAAACAACCCAACGAACACTTCGGAAGGACGCGCACCGCCATCTATTTCCTTTTGAAAGGCGTCTTTATTTTAGATAATGAAAACTGGTTAGCTTGTTTTTTGATTTAAAA
>NW_027115842.1:467037-468598 GCF_000696795.3 Halyomorpha halys
TTTTATTATTTTCATTGTATCTTATCTTTGTATTTTTATTCCTATCATTTTATCTTATCATAGTATCATTTTGTATCTTTTTAGCCCTGCAAAGTGGGGCGAAACGTTGGAAAATAAATAGTTGTAAAATATTTTTGTTTCACTTTTGACCGCAACCCTGACCATCTTCTTATATATAGATTTAGTTAACTTTTTTTTTTTCTTCTAAGCCCCATGTGTGCGTAGGGTTGATGCCATGATGATAACAGGTTGAGGGTAGCCTGTTTTTCTTTATTTTGGTAATGCATTTCAAGGAGGGGCTGAGGACAGGACATTTGATCATTTGGAAAGGGGTAGTCTGTATTTTGTGGCGAGTCTAGCTCACCAGGTTCGTTGATTCAAAGCTAGTTACTTGTACTCAGTGGAGTCTGAGTCTGTTTGTGTATGTCTGCCACCTTTGTGTGACCGTCCTGTCGGTGTTAGCATACTAAATAATGGGTTTGTACAGTACGGAAGGCTGTCTAAAAATTTGATATGTCTCCTCGTTATAAATTCTGTCACAGTCTGTAGTTCGAATGTCGTATGTATGTGGTCTGTTGTGGCTCTTTTAAGTGAAGTATGTTTCACTATATGTTTCAGTATACCGCTCTGAAACTGTTGGAGCCTCTTGGTCGTTGAAGGTGCTATGTTGGTTTGCTTAGGTTCTCGGTTGAGCAGAAGTGGTCTCAGTACACTTTTGTACATAATTAATTTGAGGCGGAGAGAAAGATTAGAAGAAGTTGAAAGGTGATTAAGCCTGTAAGACTTGGTCTTAACCTGCTTGATCTTATTGCAGTTGCGAGCTAGCGTTAGGTGTCATTTAGTTAACAAAGCTTCAAATAAGTAATTATAGTGTAAAAGCACTGCTACCTTCCCATCAATCAATCGCCGCCTTCTCTAAATGTAAACATTCAATTAATTTAATATCACAGTTCCTTATGATTTAGGTGCTCAAAAACCAGATGATACAAAAAAAAAGTATTTACTATATAAATACTAATAAAGGTTAAACTGTTTCAGTTCATTGTGGTTTGTATAAAATCTTAAATACTTTTTAGGGCAGAACTCTTACGAACATTAAGTATATTTATTAAATAAATCAAAAATTTGTATCCTTTTTTGTCTCAACACTTTTATTTTTCACCAGTCCAACCTTTCGGCCATTTTAGCCATCCTCAAGGACATCTTCTATTATAATTTCTTCCTCACATTAATTTAAAGTTTCTTTTGCAGGCTATTCTGCCCAGGTCATTTCCTTTATTTAACTTATAATAAAGCCTATTTTTTAAATTTTAAAATCATTAATATTTAATTCTTCTTATATAAGATTATCCACAACAAATACACTGCCATATAACAAACCATTTATAACTATTTAGTGCGTGTTCGTGTGAAACGATAAAGATATATATGTAACGATAATTACGTTCTTTATTCTTCAATAGAACAATATTTACACTTCATATATAACAAAACATTTATAATTTTTAGATAACCACACACGTTATTTTTTAATTAATTCATTGTAATTGATCATATGGCG
>NW_027115842.1:469384-484934 GCF_000696795.3 Halyomorpha halys
TGTTCTTTGCTGACCGCACCCCCCGACAAACTTCTTCAAGCATTAATCTACGGTCAACTATCTACACCTCAATATTTCCTAATTTAATTTTATTTTTTTAGGAGGATGAAGAAGAACTTAAACAATTTAGAAGAACTTTGGAATTTAAAGCTAAACCAATTATGAAGTTTAAATAATTTTAAAATGTGATATTTATTTTTAAATACTGTTTTGTATATTTTAATTAATGAATGGCTGTTTAAATTTGTATTTTAGAAATTGTAAGAAATCGTATAAAATATAATTTTTTATTTAAAGTATAATGTGTTCCTTTATATTTTCCTGTATAATATACCTTATAGCAGTGGTTCCCGACCAGAGTTCCGTGAAATAATTCAGATTTAACTATATGCAGAGATGGGTAACTATTAAATTAATAGCTCAAATTTCTATGGATAGGATATTTATTTATCAATGATTCATTCATGAATAAGGGTCGTTTCCATGGCACGTTTATTGTTCACAACGATGTATTCTTTAAACAATATGTGATCTAATAAAATTTAAATCTGTAGCGCTTCAACCCATGAAGGGTCAGGGGTTCAATAACTTTGTAAGGGAGTACTGTTACTAGACCAATGGTTGTGCAAGGAGGTGATTTGGTCAGAATCACGCTCATCCGCCAGATTTTTACCCAGTTTAGGAGGCTGGGTGGACTCCAGGAGGGCTCCTAGAATCCACAGGAGTTGACTCACGGCTGCAGTGTAACAGAAAACAATTTTCTGCCCAGCCGGATGTGATCAAATAAAGCAGTGACTAATTTAGTTCTTTTATGTGGTGAAAGGACATATTTGGTATTATAGGAAGAATCTAATAATACAAGATGATATATAATATCTGTAATAAAGTAAAATCTATATGCATCATTAAAAAAAGGAAGTTATCAAATGATAAATACATATGTATATACGAGGTGTGGCAGAAAAGTAATGAGACTGATTTTTATTTTTTTTTTAAACATCAATAATATCCCCTTAAAAGTAGTTCCCTTGGGCGGCTACGCGCCTATGAAGTTGTTCCCACTGTTGGTTGCAGTGCTGGAAGTCTTCAATCGGTATGATCATCAGCATGTTCACTACACTCTTTCGGATGATTTCTGAAGTCCTGAAATGACGTCCTTTGAAGACATATTTCAGTTAAGGAAAAAGTCACAGGTGAATAGGGGGGCTGGGGAACCACAGAAATGCTTTTGGAGGTCAAAAATTGTTATGGAGAGGGCAGTGTAACATGAGCCGTTAGCATGATGGTGCATCTATTTGTCTGCAATGTTTGGTCACACGCAAATGACATTTTTACTGCACAGTAAAAAACTGTCCTGGAGGAATGAATTATTTGTTGACAATTCCCCTTATGTCAAATAAACAAATTAGCATTGATTTGCTCATCCGAGCTTTCTTTGGTCAAGGAGAGTTTGCAGTATTACTCCTCACTTTGCCTCTTGGTCTCGGGATCATATTCAAAGATCCATGATTCCTCACCTGTGATTATGTGGCTAATGAAATCTTGCTCATTAGCAATTTTGCCTAAAGATCAAGACAGGTTTTTTTTTTTTTAATGTCCTTCTGTATTGTGAAGTTTTTCAGCACCATTTTGCATATGCAACTATTCAGTCAAAACTTGATGAACGGTAAATCTGTTCAAATTTATGAGTTCACTCGACATTCTTAATGTTAAACAACGGTCTGATCTCACAAGAGTGTTCACACGTTTGATGTTTTTGAAGTTGAAACTTGCACTGAGCTATGGGAGGGTACTGATACACGAGCTTTATCAAGGATAACAGCACAAGGTTACCAGATCGCTTACAGTGTTTTTTCTTATGTACATATTGTAAAGTAAGAAATGATTTGATCCTACAAAACAATGGTCGAGGATGGCCTTTTTTTAGCGTTACGATCTCCTCTTGTGAGATTGTGACATGTCGTTCATCGACCAACCTACTCGTTGAAATTGTCCGTTTAAAAAGACAGATAAGTAAGGCTACCATGGAGGGTTTGATGCCGTTTTTCGATTTCAGGGGCTTTTTAAATATTGCTCTATCTCAAAGACTCTCCTTCCCGAGATATCACAGCTTAAGGGACAATTTATTCATTATTATTATTACCAGACAATCAATTCTAAAATTGGTAAAATAACTTTATGTAATAAAAGTCTTTATTAATCAGGTTATTAATAGAATGGTCCAAGATAAACCTTCCCATACAATTGAAAATAAAAATAAAAATATTATTAGCACAACTAAAATCTCATTGGATGATGTTTAAGTTTTTTATATAAGTCGTTAGGATCTATATATAACAAATCATAAGGAATTCAAATTTAAAAATGTTGATAAGAAAAAATGAAAAAGGAGGAAGTGATAACCAATACGAAAGTGATAATAAAAATTTATTTTATATCAAACATTTAATTATTGTTAATATAGAAGTGGATATATTAAGTAAAACATTATTGTGTTTCCATAGCCACGACTGGAGTAGGATCTTGAGCTGGTGGGTCGGAAGGCGGGGGCGGAGGAGGAGCGTCATCGCTCCCTCCTGCTGTATCGCCACTTCTTCTCTCTTCGCTCAGGATCATGTCCAGGTATGTCTGGGTATCAGCCTCAGATAATTCCTTCAGTGATACATCTTTTCCTACGACTGCTATGGCTACATTCTACAACAGAAAAGTTACAGAGCTATAAACAACAAACAAAAAAATATATAGCTTGACAATTTAAAACACTCATTTAGAACACATACAGTTTAGAATTTAGAACAGTTAGAGGAAAAACAGTATGACCCCCTTCCACAACCTTCCCTAATGTCACATGTCATGCCGGTGGAGAAGAAACATTTTGATTTCAACAATAATAATAGATTTCTATGATTTTAGTTATCATGATTATTAAAGCCACCTCAATTGACTTAAGTCTTTTTGAAGGAAAGCTTTAAAGGCAAACTGGCTCGGATATAAATATTTATTCAGCGAGGCCAACAGTAGAAAACATAAAAATGTATTTCAATCAAAAGAGTTGAAATAAAATAATATGATAAAATTCAGACAAAAATAAAATTAGCAGAACGAATTATGAAGAGAGAGAAACAAATATACAAAATAAAATACTGGATGACGACTCTGAATGGTCAAAGACGAGATGGAACAGTCCTGAAGAAAAGATGATCCATTCCGATAGGTCAGAGGAAGATATTTTATTTTTAAAGATGTTTAGGTTATTGCTTTGTAGTTATAAACACCGCTGCGACTCTCAAATCCAGCAGGTAAGACCCCAAGATTCTATCAGATAATTTCATTATTAATCCGGTCTCTTCAGGTTTTCCCTTGGATACATCCCAAGGACCTCTTCTTTGATGTTGTTACTTAATTCATTTGACGATCGAAGACAGTGCACTTCTCTGCTCCAATGAGCAAAACTAGAATACAGTTTTAAATAATGTTAAGGAGCTGTCTTGTTGCTTATTTCCTCCATTCCTATAACCTTGGAGTGTATTTGGGGATGTACACCATTCATTGTTTACACTCCATAGAGTAACTCACAATTTATTTGCCTATCTTTCATAATAATTATTACAAATTGAAGAGGTATACTGTTATGAAATTTAAATTTTATCTCTAAGAAATATAAAAAAAATAAAAGATTATGTTTATCTTTGTCCTCATATGTGTCCATTCCATGATACAGAGATATTAACAAATTGAAAGGCCAAATTTAAAAATATTATTTAATATTTAAAATACAATTAATATAAAGTCATAAGTTTATGTTTATAAGAGTATACCTTAGAGCTAAGTTCTGTATCATTGGGTGAAGAGTCTCTAAGAGCCCGGAGTGCATGCTTGAGAAGATCCGTGAGAGTGGGAGAGTTACCAATCTCTGCAAGATGCTTTTCCAAATATGTCCTTGCGCTCTGGGATCTAGCACCAATAGCCATCGAACGACATTCATATAAATTTGCAGACGGACAAATTTGGAAAATATGAGGACCGTCACCCTACAACAGATAAAATAAAATAAATAAAAAGGTACAAATTGGAAGAGGTTTATGAATACTGAGAGGAAGCATATTTGAATAAAGTACATATTAAAGTATAGGTTTTTATTTATTTATTTTGTTGCTATGTCAGAACTGAGTTCATCCAGTACAAACAGTTAGAGCGGTACCTCTAATAAGTTGTCATTTTCATTTAAAATTATTTTTAAAAAAAACAAATGTATATATCAAGGATCTAAACAAATATAGATTTCTATAACATAGACCTCTGTCAATATACTAAATCATTGCATTAGTTGGGTTACTATCTTTTATGGTAATAATTTTTAAGTTATACATACATATTTAATGATGAATAACAATTAAAAAAAAAAAATCTTTCAGAATTCAATCCTAGTAACACTGAGCTAGTAAAATATGCTTAATCATTGTAAAAGAAACGATCAAATCCCAGTATTTGTTTAGATGTTTTTTATTGCCAAAGGAGAACTTAAACCATTAATACTAGAGACACGATAAAATTTATTCCAGTACTCTATAAAACATAAATATTCCTTAAGACACCAACCATTTTCTTATTATGCTACACATGTTCAATCTTAGAAGATGTGAGGATTTTAACCGTGTGGCCAGTGCATGAAACACACTAATAAGTGAAACTCCTTTATGGATCGTGGTGGTACAGATTTAGTTGTTAATTTTAATTATTTATATTATACAATTTAAATTTATCATCATAATATTCATATATTTTCATACGGTTTGTTATCTTCTTATATTGTTTTTTATCCTATTACATATAGGTTGTTTTCTTATTTTACTAAATACTGTAATAGGCCTGTAACTTAGGACAAAACTCATACTATAAAAACTAACTTAGAACACAATTAACAACTTAAAATACATCTACAGTCAATGATATCGACACCATTATGTTTCATGGAGAGTTGAAAGCTTTTATTATTAAGTACAAAAATTAATCATATTAGTGAAATAATAATTAATACCCAGCACTAAAAAATCATTTTCTAAAATAAGCATTCCCCATCTAAGGGAATATATAAAATATATAATAAAAAAAAAAAATAAAAAAAATAAGTATTTTCTTGACAATGTATAATAAAAAATTGAAAGTATTACTCACATCGTATCCTGCAACCAGTAGACCAACCCCGTACGGTCTTCTATCATATCGCTGAGTTGAACTCTGCATCATGTTAGATATTTTATTCATGAGTCTGATAATGGGGATTTCAGTTCCATATGAATATGAATAAGAAAGACATTCACTTCTCATTTGCCGACTGAAACATTTAATCAAACCTCATAATGATATTTATTTAAATTATTCCAAAATAATAGAAAAAATTATTCATCACAATAACACTAAACTAATTTTAATCAAGTTCATTATAAATCTTGAATTAAATAAATAGAATGTAATTTTATAGTGCCTTTCTATTACTTCATATATGTTTAAAGACTTTTGAGTTATCATTAATCTTAACTGATTGCACTAAAATTATCGAACATGGTATCGACATGGTAAATTATCGAATGGCGACTATATGTCACCACTAGGTACTATTGTGTTGTTTACATAATAACAAGGCGGGAGACATACTATCGCAAGTATAATCCTGTCTTATAGTTTCGCAACATCCCTGCTAGCTTTCGGATGCGTTTTTTAAAAGTAAGCAAATTTTTTTTTTTTTTATTGCTATTAAAATGGATGAAAATTTTGAATTGAGTGATAGTGAAGATGATTTTATTTTGGATGTGTTTTTAGTGACAAAAATAGTGATAGTCTGAGTGATTATCACACTACGAGTGACGAATATGACTATATTGGATATAAAAAAATGGAAAGCAGTTCCTCTCTCGCTCGAAATTTCTCAGGATGATGAGTGGGTGGATATTTCTAACATAGATGAGCCTCCAAATGAAATAAAATTTAATATTGGTTCTCAAAATGTTGGACCGAAGATTTCGTCAACTGTTAAAAAGCTACTGGCAATGTCATACAAAAAAAGTCGAGTGCAAAGGGTTAACTAGGAAATAGTTGGGATAAAGAATGGAAGTGCTCTTCATAAGTTTGTTTCTTTTTGTTCTAATCAAAATAATTTGTTTATCCCTCCTATTCCAGCCAGAATATTTCAACAATATTTATTTAGTTTTAATATTGTAGGTGAAGGCCCTGAAAAAAGAATACAGCCTGCGGGGTCTACAAATAAATTTTGATAAGACCAAATACCTGCCAGTAAACTGTAAAGAGGCTGAAGAGACCTACAAATTAATGGAAATGTGTGTAAGAAGGTAGACTCCTTCAAATATCTGAGGTCGATATGGAAACGGTGAGTTGGAACCAGAGGTTAGAAGGAGAGCTGGAATCGCAAGAAGGTTGACTAGAATGTTACACCCAGTCCTCTGGAGTACGGTCATCTCAACGGACAACAAAAGGCAAATTTTTAGAAGTATTGTTGAGCCCTCACTTAACTATGCCGCAGAAACATGGACACTTAACCAAGGGCTCTACTCCAAACTACAAGTGGCAGAGATGGACTTCTGGAGGAGATGCCTAAGGATTACCCGCCTGGATAAAGTCAGGAATGAGGATATTAGGAGCAGGCTAGGGGTGACTGAAGGAGTTCCGGAGAGGATTGGAAGCTGCTGCAATGGTATGGGCACTGTCAGCAGATGCCAGAACGTAGGTGGCTAAAGTGAATTCTGCAATGGAAAAGCAGAGGAGAGGACTTGAGGAGGAAGACTGGAGGGTCGGTCTGACTTAGCCAGGCAACCCATTGAGGGAAAAAACCTGCAAAAGTAAAACAAAGTAAATATTGTACGTTTTTTATATGTTTTCTTTTTATTTTATAGATTTTGATAAAACATTTGAGAATCCAAAATTATTATTACACCTATAACTTTTATTATTCTTGATGACAGCCAGTAGTTATTTTCATTCATGTACCGTCCAGATACCAAATAGATTAAATGGGTTCACCGAGTTTATTAATGGCAATGTGGTATAAGTTTATTATTAATTTTCCCCGTGTGGGTGGTATTGGTTTATTCAATACAGCCAAATATTAATTAACTATATTCCATGAAACCTCTGTAGGAAAGTTTTTCCAATTCCTTTGTTACTGTTAAGTTAAATAATATTATTCCTTAGTCACTGTTAAGTCAAATATATCATATTTACTGGAAGATTACTGATTGACCTTGTGTATAGATGAATGGAATATGGTCCGGGTGCGGTAAAAAAAAACTCAAATAGTAACAAATTTTGACCACACCATATTCCATTCATCTAAATGGGCTCAATAAAATAGTATAATTTTTTACTATTTGAGTTTTTTTTTTACCGCACCTGGATCATATTTACTAATATATTATACCATAACTACATCAGTTATGCATTTTTTTTAATATACATTTCAAATATTTATGGTTAATTTTGCGTATATTAAATAATATTTTGATTTAAAATCTAGAACTTTAGACAATATTTCTCATTGTTTTTTGTATACCGGACATTCAAGTATAATATGTTCCAGGATCTCATTATAGTTAAAATTTTCGTATTGAAGAGTTTCAGTTATGCCTATTTTGTGCAGCCAGTTATAATATAATAATATAACTTTATATTATATTTTAATATAAGTTTATATATATCTTTCCCTATGTTTGCTTGTGAGAACCATGGTTTTCGAAATGATATAAGGATTATATATATTTATAGAACTTTTTAATAATAGCTGAAAGGAAAGTTAGTATCTACCGGCTGACCTGTTATAATGGTTAATTTAGTCATTTTATCAACCGCCTCGTTATCTGAAATCCCTTAATCCACTTAGATATTATTTCTTTGTTTCCTTTATTGCATGATAATGGTTTGTTATAATTTCCTTTGGGTATTACAGATATTTTTGTTTATATTATTATTTAGTGATAACTATGTACTCCTATGTTCTGTTAAAACTACAAATTTATATTCAATGGACTGATTAATGTATTTGAGGGATTCAAAGATGGCATATAATTCGGCAGTATGAGATGAACAGCTAGCGGGTAATTTTATACTGAGAGGAGTGGTCGAACTAAGATTGGTATAAGTTTAGGAATAATATGGGCCAAGTAAGTAAGAAAAAATATAAACCATAGTTCAAGAACAATGAGAATTAAGAGTTACTACAGATGGTTATCATTCAGGAATTTATTTTTTTTTTCTATAAATAAAATAAATAATTCATAGGGTCATCTTCCGGTACTTCGTTATTCAGTAATTCGTTGGTTGGTATATATTTTTAACTCTTCCAATAACAATTTGTCGTCACCCTCTCACACGCTTTGTTCCTAAATATTTTCTACTTTTTATTTTTACCCTCTCGTACGTTTCTTCTTAAAAAAAAAACAAAAACACTTAGTCATTGTTGTAACGGCTTTTTTAATTCTGAGTTTGGCCGTCATTAGCACAGTATCCATTAGGCGTTTGATTTTCCAGCTAACAGGTTTGTTTTTATTCTTTTTTTGTTTTCTTTCCCCTTTCTTTATTTTACTCTTACACCTTATTTTCTCCACTTCTATCCATTTTCCTTACCCACGTTATAAGTTTTGTTCACTATATTATTATTGGTGTTTTCAGAATTTTTTTTTTTTTTTCTATTCATTTCTTGGTATACTTTACTTATATTTTGCCTCTTTATCAATTATCATTGTTACATATATTTTCTTCCTCTCAATTTTCATTTTCTTTCCATATTTCAATATTTAAATTATTAATAACTAATATGTTCATACTTCTTTGCATTATATAACTTCATTTTTATTTCATTTCCTTAATTATGTTATTTTACCCACTTTTTCAATTACCTATGTATACATTTTATTTCCCGCTTCTCTCATCACTTCATTTTATTAATTCTATTTTGTAAAATTATTCATTTTATGTTATTCTGTTAATACTTTCTTTTTTATTTTTTATACTTACTGCGGTTGTTATCTTGTTCTGTTTTTAGCCCTGAAGAAGGCTAGAAACTCTAGCCGAAACGTTGACACAATAAAATAGGTTAATCCAACTTATTTGTGTTTATCTTTGACCGCACCCCCAACCATCTTCTCCTCGTTCGTCATCCACGGTCAACAATCTCTCATAATTATTTATTTTTTTAATGTTTAAAGTATCAAAAAATAAACAACTTTTAAAAATAAACACAATACTTGAAATTATTTAGTATACTGATATTTCTTCATGATTTACAAGATTTTGCAACATAGATATAGAAGCTGTATAAAATGCACATTATGGCACAAAAGAGAACAGCTAACGACTAGATGAACAACTAAGGACTGAATGGGATTTGGATCAGTGATAATTTCGGATTACCGAACAAAGAAAAAAAAGGTCACTTCATAAAACAAATCAATTTAAAAATTATAAATGTATATACATAAAAATAATTTTACAATAATTAATCATTGTAGACAAATTTATTGTTTAACTATTTTCTGGTGAAATAATCTGAAATTTTCATTTGTTAAAAAAGGTTTAAAAATTATAGGACCATAGGGATAGAGGTTAGTAATGATGTTGGTTACTAAGAGATATATGTGGTGATTAAGTGTTTCTTAGAAAACAAACTTTTTATTTGTACATACAGATATATTT
Source organism: Halyomorpha halys (assembly GCF_000696795.3). NCBI lineage: Eukaryota > Metazoa > Arthropoda > Insecta > Hemiptera > Pentatomidae > Halyomorpha > Halyomorpha halys. The sequence goes on from NW_027115842.1 coordinate 479,087, forward strand.
TATTAAAACACACAGTTAATTGTTTTTCTATAGCATAAACTACCACTTTATTAACAATCCATTTTCGCACTGAAGATTAATTTAATGAAAAGGTTAATTCTTTCCGCTGATAAAGAAATTGAGAAAGTAAATGCGCTACCAAACTAATACATAGCTTGGATTTTATTTGAAATAAAGGGAGTTGGAATTTTTAACTAGATTATTTAAGCCTCAGCACGTAGGTTGATAATGATATGGTTTTATTGAATGTAAGTATATATGTACTACATACATAAAATCAAATCTTTAGTTTCATTTTTTCAAAGGAGTGATTCAGTTAATGGAATGGTTCATATTAGTGAGCATTCATTATAGTAAGAAAGATTATGAGTTCTAACTCGAGTTTATCAAATCAATATGGTAAAAATACTCTTTCCTTTATTGATCCTAAAGTCAAATTCCCACTTCTGGTGCTTCTATGTGTTAAATTAAAGGAAAATTGAGTATCTTTCTGAGCATAAGATTAACCCATTTCATCTAATATCTTAGTCTCATCTTCATGCAACAGCATATTGGCACGTTTTAATCAAATTCACATCATTTGGCCACAGTAACTACCAAAACAAGATTTAAAATTTGGCTAATTAAGGAAAATTCAAAAATAACTTTATTTAGGACACTGGATAATTAAAAATTAAATATCTTCATTAGGATTTGTCAACACCATAACACAAGAAAAGATATAATTTTTCCACTGACAATAAGGTTATTTTGATAGATCAACTATGAAGTAAGTCAATGTAACTATAATTTTAAGAAAAGAACAGAACAAACATATCTCTAGGTATTAACTTCTTAGAAACAACCAGATATGCATCATAACTTTATATTATTAACCAACCTATCATTTATTGAATATTCAAATTCAAATAAACTAACAAATTTTATGTATTGACAGAATAGATATTTACCTTAATAAACGAGCATCAGCAGTTAGGCCAGAAATGCTCATGCCTATATGACTATCAAGAGGAATAATTTTCTTTTGATGAGCTGAAAGTTCGGATGATGCTCTTTTAAGAGCAACAAGGACTGCATATTGTTTATTCTTTACACCGACAGTAGCTGCTCCAAGCTTAACGGCTTCCATGGCATATTCGACCTGATGTAATCGGCCTTGAGGACTCCATACCGTAACATCAGAATCATATTGGTTTCGGAACTAGAGATAAAAACAGACAGTTACTACATTTATTATCCCATCAAAATAGAAAATAAATTAAATAACTAAGAATAAACTATAATTTCAGGTACTAGTTCCCAAGCACAACTCTATTTATTTTTATACACAATGAGGAAACGGTCGATTGTTTGTTGTATACCTGAAAATATATTGTCACTTAAGCAGTGGTACCTTGTAACTCCGAAAAAAACAACTTTAAAAAATAAAAATTAATGATTCATTATAAGAACATCTTGAAAAAATTCTTTAAGTTAGAAAAAGTACATAGGTATCCTGCAAAATCCTTATAATTATATTGTTCATTATTTTGAGTTATGAGGTATCACAGCATAAATAACAGTGAATTGTCTTCTTGAGAATTTATGCTTTGTCCACAACAAAAAGTGTCTGTTGGAAGTTTGTTTATCTCTTCGGCGACAGGAAGTCCACAGCTGCGATCCAATTAAAGTAGTAATAATAATAGTGTAGGATATAACTAACAGAAATAGGGATTTGTGTATAGATGAGTACACACCCACTTATCATATTAGAGAAGTACCAGGGTATTGTAACCAAAAGTATTAAGGAATGATGAATATTTAGAAATATGCAGGTTCAGAATGTATGAGAGGAGACACAAAAAGCAGTTATTTACTAAATAGCAAAATCAATAGAGTAATTATAGGTATTTATAGAAACAGTGAGTACTAATAAGTTATACTATAAGTTGAAAGAAATTAATTAAGTAACACAATACGAAAGGAAACAAATAACATAAAAAATAAACAGGAATGACATTGTAACAAGTCATTAATAACCTAATCAGTACCAAAAGAAACATTTATGAAGTTAACTGATATCATCTAAAGTTCAATTTAAAATTGATGCTATCAAATAATTAATCATTTGAAATGATTAGAGCCTAATTCGTAATAGTAATTCCATTAACATGAAAATTTATAACAGTTTATAATAAATTATAAATAGGATATTAACAGAACTTAATATAGGCAAGCATCAATATTAATACAGAGGAGAGTTAACTAGGATTTTGAAAACTATAAGTAAATACTAGTAACTACTAAAGTAAATAAGAGTATAACATACCATTATGACAATAAGGAACACTTCTAATCGGTAGTCAGTAGAAAACCTTAACTCATCATCAACACAGCAAGACTCGAAAACTGCTGGTAATCCTTAAGTACGGACAATCATTCCAGAGCGCGGTAGCGTACGCAAAGAGGTAAAAGCGAGCGAAAGAAATAAATACTGCTAAGACATAACAAGAGGGTGTCTACGTTGTCTTATTGATTGAACTAAGGAATAGTCATTTATAAATCATTACAGCATATTTTTTTATCAACAAGGTAAATATGGTTCTTCAAGGAGACACAAAAAAGATCCAGACCAATAAATCAATCACTGCTAATGGTTTATTTCTTGAGCGAGCAGAAATCCAAATTGGCATACACTTATGGTAGTATCTGGTCTTACTAATACATACAACTACCATTTAAAATGCCAATCAACGGGAGAACAATTTCTTGGTCTAACTGAAGTCCGAGGAAAAGCATACAAGCAATGTATTAAATAAAAACAGAATTATAATTGTTTCAATATATATTTCAAGATAACTTAGAAATTATGGGTGTTTGACAGTTGATGGTTTATAGAGCCCTAACCATTGGAAGAAGGCATCGATCAGGAACTCATCATAAAAGATTAGATTGTACGATGGGTACCCGGCCAAAAAGGAAGTTCTTCCTGTGGATTAATCTCAGAGACAGTGAACTTGTTGCAGTGAGCTACATGCCAAGGAAGAAGATCGAACCATGTTATCAAAGAAAATGTGGATCGCCATAGCCACGTCAGACTTTCTCGTTTGACGGAGAAAGAGTATTAGTCCTTTTTCTTTTAGAATTTATCAACGGGTGAAAAAAGGTGGTGGGGCCCAACGAACGTCAAACTAGGAAGAGCTATAATCACTGGACATCGGAAGAACTAATTAAGTCATCTTCTATCAAAAAAGATTAGTTAATCTAAAGGGGCCTCTACATGTTGGCCGAGCCATGGCGAACTCAGACATACGCGAGTATGTGGATGGGTGTCTTGGCTTGGTTGGCCTAGGCTCGTTGCCGAGCCGTCGAGAGTCGGTTTTTGGCCACAGATCAAAGGGGTTCGTGAGAGCGCTCGTGTAGCATCTACACCATTGTTCTTTGTCTAGTTGCAACTGAGAGCTGTTAGGAGGTTAAAAGTGTTTGTTGGTACTTTTTATAATAAGTTTTATATTTAATCTTATTTATTTATATTTAATTTCCTTTCATTATCATTTTTTGTAATAAAAATAATACAATCCAAGTGCAATGGCTGAAACCACTAGTACGTCCGCCATGCTTGCCTCTCTGAATAACACTGACATGTGGATGGTCCGCTCTTTGTTTACCGAGCATTTGTACGAGCCTCCGATCCGTGGCGAGCGGCCAGCATGTGGATCCACCTTAAGACAGGATGAATGCAGGCAGGACGGTGGTCGGAGCAGTAATAGTCCGGCAGTGGATAAGGTGTAGCTCTATCAGTAAGGTGCTCAACTGAGCACTAGGGGTGGATTTTTTTTAAGGTCTTCACATCCTTCCAAAAAAACACACCATTTTTTGCCTTAAAAAACAATAACGTTTTCATCAAAATGGATATAATTTGTTGTTGATTGATGTAATTGTTGCTATGTTCAACTGCCCTCTCCTACCTTCTTAAGTAAAGGAACTGTTACTCCTTAAAGTTAAAATACTAAATATACATTTTTCTATATGTTAAATATATGATCTATTTTCAGAATTGATTTTATCGTTCATTTGTATGATTGCGAATTTTTAAAATTGATGACATTGAGTGTTATCATTTATCATATTATCTATCATAAAGCTTAGTGAAGCCAATATTATTCCTCATTGGACTTTAGGTTTGTTTACAGAACGGTCTTTACCGATTGACGTTTCGTGTGAAACTGGAAGAAATATTTAATTATTATTAATCACAAAATTATTTTGGTTAGAATTCACCAGCATGGCGTTAAGAACTGACTCTCTACTGCTTAATTTATTCAGATCCATCAGAACATATTCAACACAGAAGTTAGTTGCCTAATAATTCTTGTGATTTATGTTAATGTATGTTTAGTTTAAATTTGATTGGAAATAATCAAAATGATTTTTTAGAACATCTTGCGGATACAAATATAACATTGTCCAACCTTATCCAGTTTCACCTCAATTAACTGTTGGTAAGGAGGTGGAGAAGCCTGAATATTGGAAATCAGGAATACCAAGTCCAGGACCAAAAGTAATTGAGATAAAATCTAAAGAACTAATAAATGCAATGAAAGATACTTGTCATTTAGCTAAGACAATTTTAAGCTCTTTGCAGGGATTTATCAAGGTATTCAGTGACCCAGAATTCATGTCTTTTAATAATCATTTTGAAGGAATGCAAGTTTGGATTTTTATTGTCCTGTCAGGCTGGTATAACAACAGATGATATTAATATCTTTGTCCATAGACAATGTATTAATCATGGAGCATACCCATCTCCTTTAAACTACCACCATTTTCCGAAGTCTATATGCACATCAGTGAATAATGTTGTATGTCATGGGATTCCTGATAGTAGACCTCTTCAAAATGGAGAAATTTTAAATGTAGATGTGACTGTAAGTTTATCATATTTTGATCTATAGATATTTTAGATATCGTATTCAATTTCCTAACGTCTTATTCCATTCTGAAGGTTTATCTAAATGGCGTGCACGGTGATTGTTCTGCCATGTTCTTTGTTGGAGAAGTCGATCCAGATGCGATTAAGTTGTGCAATGCCACCAAAGAAGCATTGGAAGCTGGTATTTCAGCTTGTAAACCAGGACAACCATTTTCTGTTATAGGTAAGTCATATTTTTTTAAAATCAGTTGTTGGAAAACCATGATCAAAATAATTTATTACTATTATTAATAATGAGAAGATAGTTGACCATGGATAATACATATGAGGAGAAGATAGTTGCAGTCAGAGAATAACACAAATAAGGTTTTTAACTTATTTTTGTTTCTCTGACCGCACCTCCAACTATCTTCTCATATATATTATTATAAGATTAAAGAGACTAGATTTTTATGTTATTGCATTTTTTTTTCGGTAGCTCCAAATTAATAATTTATAATATGTATTAATATTATAAATTAAACAATAAAGTATTGCAGGATTTAGGTGTTTTATATACATTTTGGTTTTTGTTGCTTGTTTTCTGGTTTTTTACTGCATGAAAATCTAGTCTCTAATTATAATTTTCTGAGTGTCATACGGTAATGAATTTTACTTTTGAAGCTCTCTTGTTTCTTATATTTAAAAATATTTCATAGAACTTTATATATATTTTTTTTAATGACTGAAATAATTGTCTTTCTGTCATTTCCTGCAAACTTCATTTTTGCTAGCCATCTTACAGTGGTTGCCGGATAAATATTTCTTTTTGGTTACCAATTTTTTATAATTAATAAATATAAATTACAATAACTATGAGAGATGGTTGACCGTGGATGATGAATGAGGAGATGGTTGGGGGTGCGGTCAATGAAAAACACAAATAAGTACGATTAA
>NW_027115842.1:485419-502484 GCF_000696795.3 Halyomorpha halys
GAAAATGAAAATTGAGAGGAAGAAAATATATGTAACAATAATAGATGATAAAGAGGCAAATTATAAGTATAGTGAACAAAACTTATAACGCGGGTAAGGAAAATGGATAAAAGTGGAGAAAATAAGGGGTAAGAGTAAAATAAAGAAAGGGGAAAGAAAACAAAAAAAGAATAAAAAAGAACCTGTTCGCTGGAAGATCAAACGCCTAATGGATACTGCGCTAATAGCGGCCAAACTCTGAATTAAAAAAGCCGTTACAACAATGACTAAGTGTTTTTTATAAAGAAAATGTTACGGGAGGGTGAAAATAAATTTTTTTTTTTTAAATAAGTTAATCGTACTTATTTGTGTTTTTCATTTACCGCACCCCCAACCATCTTCTCCTCCTAAATTATAATATAATAACCTTTGCAATATAATGTAAAAGAATAGTTAATTTTCACACATAATCTCCATTTATTATAAGCCCTAACTATACCTACTATCTTATTTCTTATCTTAACCAGTTGTTTTGAACTACAGTTTTTAAAATGCCTTCATTTTAGGGGTTTTATTTTTAATAACATTTTATTTTATACAATAATGATACCACAGATCTTTTTCTATCATACACTTATTTTTTATTTTGATTTTACCTTTCAATTTTTCTTATATAGTTTATTAATTTTTTTTTTTTTTTAAAGAGCAGATTCTTATTCCTGTTGTATCTTGTTTGATTAGCCCTGAAGATGATTTGAAAGTTGGCCAAAACCTCAGCATACATCATATAATTTTATTGTATTGCTGTGGTCAACCATATTATTTATTATGTATTTTGTTTTTTCATTGGTCAATCCCTAATTAGAAAAATACTATTATAAAGTTTGTTGATAAGTTTTTATTTTATTTTAAGGCAAAGTAATTGAGCAAACTGCAAGAGAGAAAGGTTATGCCATTGTTCCTGCTTTCATAGGACATGGTATTGGTTCTTACTTTCATGGACCACCAGATGTTTACCATTTCGGTATGAAACAATCTGTTAACGTTTATTAAATCTTATCTAAGTTACTAACATATGAAATAAGCAGCATTACAAATATAACTTATATCTATGGATTTGTCCATACAGGGTATAACTAAAAATGTTTTGAAGTCACAATAATTAAGAGAATTTTCAGAAAAATACGAAGTTAATCTGGTCCGCAATATACTTTCTTAACAAGAAAAATTGTTAGACTGCTGTGCTGTCAACATGTGTATATTTGGTTTTATCATATTTTCATTCGACCTTTGGTACATTTTTAAAACTTACCTTGATAGTGTAGGAGGTAATATAAGCTACTTAACTTTATAACTCAGGTACTTTAGATATTAAAGGGGTATTCATGATCTTTGGTTTAACATGTTAAAGCGTGTTAAATGGAAAAACTCATGTTAAATCGAAAAAAATTGCCTTCTTTTATCGTAGTAAAACGAAATAACATTTAACATGGCTGAGAGTCTGTTACTTGGTCTGTTAAATGGAGAATGACGTCACACAATAGACCAGTTGAGATCGCCGCCATTTTTGTTGTGACAGCTCAGTTCTTTCGTGTGTTTGTGGTATTCATATCCCTGTTATTAAACTAGAATGGATAATTTTAATGATACATTTGAGAAAAAAAAAACAGTAAAAAAAACAATGTAATTTCATTCTACTATCTGAAAATTTGTAAACGCTCGCCAGATAAAAATCTCACTATATGAACCATGTAATTATTCTTAGGGGACATATGTCCCAGAATAAATTTATTTTTTCATTTCATTTCATAAGCTAAACTTTCACACAAATTCCACTTTTCACTCACTCTAGGCATGTTGTAATTAATTACTTAAATCAAAACTGAAGTAAACAATAACATGAGGGTCTGGAAGGAAGGTTATAAACATAAAGGCTTATACAACAAGTTGTTGAGAAAATCCGCTAGGAGCTCTTATGCATTTAACGTTTAACATGACTTTAAATAGGGCTGCTCACAATCTTATAGTTATAACATTTAACATGGTAAAACATTTAACACAACATCATGAATACCTCTTAAGTACCTAAAATATATTACATGGAATATTTTTTTAGAGACACCAAAAACATTTATCTCAAAGCAGTATTAGAATGGTTAGAGTTTGATGCCTCCTATATCTTCACAATGTTTTGCTCTATTTCTTTTTTTTTTTAAGAAGGCTGATAACCTTGATACCCTTTTAACAGTATAAAATCATTTGTGCTTTATATTTGGTTGTGCCCCAAACTATTTCGTCTCAAAAATTTGAACTATTGCCTGCAATATGTCCATAATTAATAAAATTAAATATATAAATTATGTATAGATCAATGCAACTTTTTTTTTCTTTGGTTGTCTTTATAAACGTAGATCTTTGGCTATACAAACCTCTTCTCCATGCCTGCCTGTCTTGTTACTGCTTTCCAATTAGCTGCATGCAACTCTTTCACATCTTTGTAAATTCTGTCTATCCATCTAGTTTTTGGCCTCTTGCCTACTATACTGGCATTTATTGTTGTGTAAAGGCGTCCTGATGGATTGCTCCAAGCCACATGCCCTGCCCATTTTAACCTCCTTGCCTTCATATCATGAGATATTGATTGACCAGCCTATGCAAGCATTCAAATCTGTCGATTCTGCTTTCTAGGTTATCTGTAAAAGCACAGGTCTTGCAGCTGTATATCAGAGCTGGCTTTAGCATGCATGAAACTATTGATTATCAAGGAGAAGATGGTTGGGGGTACGATCAAAATTCAACACAAATAAGTTGAAGTAACTTATTTAATTATGCCAACATTTCGGCCAGAATTTCTAGCCTTCATGCAGGCTGTTAACTTGAAATCTTACCACCAAGTCTATTGATAATCAAGTTATAATATTTTTTCTTACTGAAAAGCAACACTTTTAAAAATATTTATTTTTACTGAGTAAAATAATCTTACACAATAATATGTACTTTTGGATCATGGTTTTATTTTATTCTATCATTTTGGATAATTTTAATCAGTATTTTTTTCTTTAGCTTTCTTGCAAGGAATATTTATGTATTACGAGACGTGAATATAAAATTTACCTAAGGGTGTAAAATAATCTCTTTGATGTTCATTCTTCTTTGTTTAAATAAATAAAATTGTATCCATTTTTGTCTCAAAAATTTTTTTATTCCTTTATAAGTCTGACGTTTCAGCCAATTCGGCCATCTTCAAGGACAATGTTAATACAATTTTAGAACTAAATCATTTATAAAACAACTTCAGGCTATTCTACCTAGGTAATTTATATTACTCCTCAAATTACCCTAATTAGTCAAATTGATTACATAAAATTAAAAATTAAAATTATTTATCACAGTCAACCTCCTTTGTTAAAATTTATCACAACAAAGAATTGGCCGAAACGTCGGACTTATAAAGGAATAAAAAATGTTTTATGACAAATGGATAAAATTTTATTTATTTAAACAATATTAACCAGTCTCAAGAAAGTGTTAAGATTATAAATTCATTCTTTTTGTTAGATGTTTCAGGAACTCCTAGGGACGAAGGGTTAATTATGAAACCTGGAATGACTTTTACTATAGAGCCAGCACTAAGCGAAGGAGGAATAGAAGTGACAATATTGGAAGATGAGTGGACTGCAGTCACCAATGACGGTTCAAGAACAGCTCAGTGGGAACATACAGTTTTGATAACAGAACAAGGTGTCGAAATTCTCACTTAAAAGGGAATACCCATTTTTTATATGGATTTTTTAACCAAAGTTACGAAATATAGGTATGTCCCGAGTTACAATTTTACACCAAGAATGATATATCTTTTTTCCTATGAATTTATATTTTGAACTTGTACAGGTTTAAACGTTTAAACCTTAGGGGCCATTTTGAACCTAAATAACATATTGGAATTAAACATATAGAAACTTTGCTAAAATGGTGCATCTCTGAATGAACTGGACATAATGAATGACTGAATGAACATCCAGAGGGACTACTTTCTCCACAGACTGTCTCAAAACTAGTAGTTTTATCACAAAGTAATTCCAGTCATCAGTAAGATCTATAGAGTTAGTTTATCAAAAAAGAAAAGAAAAACTGTATCAGATGTATAAATGTACAACTGTATTAATATAATATGTATAGTTGATGTATCTTGAAGGAGCAGAATAAAAAAGAATTATTGATCATGAACTTTTTTATTTCCAACTCTATTGTCCCTAATAATGTGATATTTACAATAAAAGAATTTCCTCAATACAATAAGAAAAATAAATTAATCAATTTTTTATATAGATATCCGATTTACCTTCTCAAAGGTAGACTTTTACAGGTACTGTGGTCATTCAGTTGCGTCTCGACAACTTCTGAAGCAGTCTGAATGTTACTAGTGCAATAGTTCTAGGTTATTTAATCATGTCAAAGAAGAGTTTTGATAACAGTTCCCTTGCGAGAGTTCCTACAATTCCATTATTTTTTACATCATATAAGACAAAATTAATTGAAAAGTTTTTAACAAAATTTAATTTATTTTGTACAATTGAATTAGCAATATTCATTATATGTCAGATTTTCTATTAATTAATAATATATCTCTTTAAGAAATTTAAATAAAAATCTAATTAAAATTAAACAATAAAATGAATTTTAATCTCCAATAAATGTTCGAGTTTGAAAATTAAAAAACTAATTTAAAACAAAATAAAAATATTGGTTTACTGATCACAAAATGTTTAAACATAATCTGTCGTGATTTCATTACAAAAATATCAGACCAAAATGCTTTTTGTCCATTTCAAACAGAATTAATTTTTTTTCAAACAAAAAATCGTATCTAATGAACAGAATTCATTTTGCAATGAGCAACAAACTCCAAAGCTCTGTAGAGAATTAACAAGAATCATTATAATACAAATCTCTTTATTATATAAAAAAATTTTAAAGATCATTTTGTAATATTTTATTTTACATCATGAGTGGTGCTCTCTGTTAAGGCAGTGATGAAGTTGTTAGTCCTTCCAAACACTCATAGATAGCGTTGCTACTGTATTCCCTTTGATGTATTATATAAGAAAGTTTTTAGTGTTCGCTATGTAATATTTTAATTTACAAATAAGGTGGAATAATAAAAATTTCTAAATTGTAAAATGGGGATTGGTATCCTCCTAGTAATTAAAAATTAGTTTTCTTTTAAAAAATAATTGAGGATTCCATTGCAAAATAAATAAAATAAAAGTTATACACGGTGGTGCATGTTAACTGTATTGTTCATATAATATATTTGTACTCGCTACTAACACAAATTAACAGGATGGTACCAAAAAATAAATAAATTTCATTTGAAATTGTACAAAAAGCATTTTGATCTGGAGTTTCTCATTTATTATTTAAATGGTCATGACATTTAAGAGTCTAAGGTTGATTTGCTTTTTATTAAAGTAGAATATTTGCTCAATTGTTCTTATACGAGTATGTAAATTTAATATGCAGTTTATAAAATAAAATTTCATAGCAACTGTAAGAACTGGATCCATTGAAGTCGATTAAGACTTGGATTTATACAAGCTCAAACTCATATCATTTGATAAAAATACAAAAGATATGTTTTCATTTATTTCTGTAAGATTATATTTAATGAACTTTCAATAACTAACCAAGGAGGAAGAAAGCACATTATATGACCAATACCTCTCTAATTCCACTCTCACGTTCTCATTGGTGGGCCTAGTTAAGCTAAACAGCCCAACCTGAGGAGGTAGCAACCAATCCCTGCGAAGAACAGACCGGAGGCGAAGATTCTCAAGTAGCCTGGGATGCATGGTTTCTCAGAATAATGTACGCCGGCAACAGAGTATTATCATTCCAGCATACAACCAAACATGGTATGCTATAAATATAAATTTCTACTTTAGTAGAAAAATACTTAATGAACTAAAAATTATCATAACTTATTTTCACAATCGAGTCACGATAATTCCAGTAGACCTAGGCGATGTTATATCATCGAACAGTTTTAAAAGTTTAACATGAAAATTTTGGCAGTCAAATGTATGATTCAAAATATCGACAATAGCCAGACCTTCTGCAACTCCTTGAAGACAAACTTGAAGGCATGTATAAGATTCGACCTGGTCAATTCTCCACTCCTGGCTGTTCCAAAAAGCTCGTAATTTCTCTTCATTCAAACCGGAGCTACGGTCTAAGCAATTTTGCAAGCAAGAATCCCAGTCTTCTAATGCAGAGTTTCTCATAAGATGGCGACGATTTTTTTTTATTCTGTTTTTATCTGAAATCAACAATTCCAAAATTAGATAAACATATTCCTTTTTTCTTACATCAATCTTTATAACTGACAAGGTACTATGGAGGTATAAATACAAATAATTGGATGCAAATCCAAACAAATTTTTTGTTTTGGTAGATCGTTGATTGTCTGTAAGAAATATACAAAAAGAAGTAGGCCCAGTGTAATACAAATGTACACTACACAGTTGGAAAGATTTTAGAAAAATTAATATCGAACACATAAATTTGTAGAAGGTAGTGGAGAATAAAAAAAAAGCATTAGTAAACTGATATTTACAAATAAATTTCTTTTGTGTTTCCATGATTGTTATGTCAATAGTCAGTTTCTCCTCGCACTTACCTATAAATGAAATTATGGAACGGGAGAATAATAACTGATGAGATTAATGTTTTGAAATGAGAAAAGATTATTTTAAGCTCAAAGTAGGATGATAAGTGAAAGATATTTATAATTATTATTATATAGATATTATAATTATTGAAATTTTACTTTTACCTGTTTGAGGAAAAAGCTGCATGATGTTTCTAGATAACACACTGCGCCCGTGTGCCATATGCTGCTGAGAAGTCATCAGCTCCCAGCGCTTCGCGTTTACATCTGATGCTATTCGAAGTAGATTAATATTAACTAGTTCAGTTTCTCTTATTGATTTCGACAAAGGTAACAGGTTTGCCCGATGATAGCAGCAGGGGACTAAAATTTGACATTTAGCTCTTGGCAGTGCTTTAAATAAATTTCCAATTTGAATACTGTAAGCAGATAAAAAGTTTTTTAAATTGTATCCAAATGTCAAGCTGAGTTTGATTTATATTGAATAGATATTTATTGTTTTATTTTTGAAATTACTTCATTTTATTTTTACATTAAGAATAATCATATGATTGATTGCTTTGTTTCTTTCTAACAGAAGTTCTTATAGAAAGCATATTATTAATATTGCACCTCCTTATAATCTATTAAATCATTTGTGGATTGTGAAAAACTATAAAAAGCAAGTACATTGGCATAGTTAAAGTAAATATTGAAATTTATGAAAATTATAAAGAAATAAACCTGAAAACACAAAAATAAATTTTGATTCTATGTTAGAAGACAGACTAGGAAATCCGAAAAAGTTATTAAAAATAATTTTATATCTTCCTCTGTTTCTCAGTGATATTTTAATAATAAAATTAAAATAGATCCATTCATATTCAGAATTAAAAACTAATGGAGAAGGTATGTTCCAATACGTAACAAAATCCTTTCATTTTACAATTATGTAATATTTAATTAAAATCAAAACAAACACTATGGGACCAAGTGTAAGGAATATATTCATGAAAACAAACATTATGGGACCGAATGTAAGGAATATATTCATAAACCCTTTGTTGGGCAGCCCGCAAGACACAGTCTTTCCAATTTGATGTATATTGGCGGTGCTGGTTTGTATCCGGCCAGAGGCGTTGACTTTTTTCATTGGGTGGCAGTGCCACAATATGAAAAATAGGAGTATTGACCGAAAAAAAGAAAAAAAAAAACCTTTTTTTTTTTATTTCTGAAACCATTTGCAGACTCCCACCTAATAAGGCTGTTCCTTAACTGCTTATTGGAACAGCCATTTTTAATTCATAGTTTCAGAAAGAAAAGAAACGAGAGATTTTATAAATCAAGAAAAATCACTTAAACATGTGAAACATAGAGTAATTAAAATTGATAATGAATGGATGTCCGAACACAAGGAGATAAGAAATTGTAAGGATTTATTTTCTTAAAAAGAAAACAAAGTATGCAAAATATTATGAATCCTTAGAAAAAAAAATTAAATGATGAAGATTATTTATTGACATTACAAAGCAACATCTTATTATAGATTTCTTCTAAATGCACATCTTTAACTTTTTTTTTTTATTGTTTTAAAAATGCTAATTTATGCTTCACCTTGTTAAAAAGAAATTTCTTCAAATAAACGAATTTATGAATACAAAAATCTGTTAAGAGAAACTTAAGGTTCACACTTAAAGGAAGCCAGTTGGTAAGGTCTTCCTTAGAAACAATCATAAATATGTATCTATGTAGTATTTTCATGATCAAAGAAAAAAAATGTTCAAAGAAGTTGACCGTATGAAGTAGATTATAAGAAGATAGTCCGGATGGCAGTCAATAAAGATAGAAAATAATATAAATATTTAATAAATAACTCAAAACTTACAAAATGTTAAGTATTTAAATTGTTTGTAGGATCGTACATATAATAGAAACTTTTTGTAGTAGATGTCCCTGAAGATGGCCGGATTGGCCGAAACGTTGGACGTATAAAAGAAATAAAGTTTTGAGACTATAATTGGATAGTGTTTGAGTTATTTATTAAAGAATTACCAGTCTCAAGAAAATATTAAGATTATAAATAAAAAATATTTAATGTTAACCAATGTTGGTTTCATTGATAAAAATTTGTAATGATTCATATTATCGAGGAGAAGATGGTTGGGGGTGCGGTCAATAAAAAACACAAATAAGTACGATTTACTTATTTTAATGTGCCAACGTTTCGGCTAGAGTTTCTAGCCTTCTTCAGGGCTGTTAGCTGGAAGATCAAACGCCTAATGATAATAATAATTAGGTGTTTGATCTTCCAGCTAACAGCCCTGAAGAAGGCTAGAAACTCTAGCCGAAACGTTGGCACATTAAAATAAGTAAATCGTACTTATTTGTGTTTTTTATTGACCGCACCCCCAACCATCTTCTCCTCATTCATCATCCACGGTCAACTATCTCTCATAATTATGGATTCATATTATCATTAATTTAAAAGGGAAAATAAAATATAATAATAAAATTTGGATATCTATACAAGACTTTACCTCAGATCACCACAAGCATGAAGAGCTATTAAACACATTTGTTCATCACCAAGCCAATCAACGATAGTTGATACCATTTGCGATAATGTTTCTTCTGAAAGTTTGGCAGCTATGTAATCAATAGAACCATCTATCTCTTTGGCGCGTTTTACTTTGTCAACGCCCATTTCAATTCCTAGAACTTTGAGGCCATAAGTATGATGAAGAATTCGGTCAATATGGCCCTGCAAAAATAGTCATTAAATAATAAATAAAAATATATCCAGTTACAATCTTCTTGAAATAAGTTCTCAAAACCTAATTTATACATGCTTATTTTTATTTAATCTTATGGCATTAAAGAAAGACGATAAGGTCAATACTGTAACACTATCACCAAATTTTGTTTTGGTATATGACGCATATAAATTGTAGATGAAAGAACCAAAATAATCAGTTATTTTCAATAATTTTTTTGTTTTAGCAACTAAAACAGTTACATCTATTAAAGTGAGGTGTAAAAATTCATTTTTTATAGTATGCACGTTGCTTTGTGGCAAACTGTGAATATATCGATTGTACCAGCTTCCAATTGCTTTATAACAGTCAGCCATAGGTTACCAAAAAGCCATAGTTGTTGAGTTGTTAGTTTCCACTGCAAGAATGTTTTATGTTATTTAACTGTAACTAATAAAACAGTAAGAACATTTTATTTGTGTCCACCACCCTCGCGTTCACAACATCAAGACCCTGATCTTTACTACTAATTTCAAACTAACAGTGTTGACCAATTTAATTAATTTTACTTGACCATAAGATGAAAAAGTTTTTCTAAAATTGTACATTATTATATAATCATGTTTTTTATTATATATATTTTTATACATATCACAGTATAATTTGTTAAATTTATAACCACTAGTAGTAGAGAGGAAAGAGGAGGCAGTCAGCTCTGGGTTCAATTTACTAAGGAGTTTCTTTTTCTTTATTGGGGAAAAAAAAAATAGTATTTTGATCAGAACGTCATAATTTAAAAATTAAAAATAGGATTTTTTTTCCTGGACCCCAAATTGTCTAGTTATGCCACTGAGTACTAAAACAGGTCACTGTTACCATGGAAACAATCTTAAGGTTGTTTACATTGGGATGCAAAGTATTTAAGTGGTATAAAATGAACAAATACAAATTAAATTAAAACAAATACAAAATAAAACAAAAAATAGTAATATACTTACAAGTCCAGAACCAATGTCAACTATGTGTTTGATTCCGAATTTCATACAAGTCTCAGATACTAAATGTGAGAGAGCAATAACCTCTTCTCTTTTCTTCTGCTTCATCCCACAGAATAAATCCTTATTAATCTCTGAAGAAGGGACCACAAATTTAGGTATAACAAGCTTTAATTGGTGACAACTTGCCAAAAATACCTTGAGATCTGAAGGCCATTCATCCTAATAAATAATAAAATTATAATTACCTATAAATTCTGATAATTAACCTGTCTTGCAGTTACAACAGAAGTCTAAAGGGTTTTGTGAACTAAACTAAGCAATAGCTGGATTGCTTTTTGTAATAGAATTAATTTAAAACTTTGATGGCTTTCCTGTGGAGCGCTGATGGACACATAGATCTTCAACGAATCACCCAGGAGACGATCAAGGCCAACAAAAGAACAAAATAAAGTCCATAGCTTATAAACCGACCCAAACTGTGCCTCCCCCCCCCCCCCATGAGTAGATGATCATTATAAAGGTGGGGCCATCTGTAGCTGACGGTGTTCAGGCATAGGTCTTTGCATCCTGGTAACTGCAGCGATTCCAGCCGAATTCGGCATGTGGGGTCGATTTTTATTTCTGTGGCGGTCCGCAATGAAACTAGATATTACACCATGGTTACAATAGAATTGTACCCTGCAGATAACTCCCCTCCCCCCTTATGCCAAAAATAAACCACCAGGAAGGTGGTCATGAAAAAAAAGAAAATATGGTAAAGGAGGGCATAAAGACAGCAGTGAATCATTTCGCCCAAGCGGTGTTTACAGCCAGGTTACTTTATTTAGGATGTCCAAACGATCTGAAGAAAAGTTATTGTCTATAAAAAATTAGGAGAGTGTAAATTAACATTGAGTTCAGCATTCATGGACCTAGGATTTTATGTAATACTAACCAAAACAATCAATAAGCCAACAAGTTAGGGATGTTTAGGTATAGAAGGTTTAGATAGGATGGGTTATGGATATTTAAGGAGGGAGCTCCTACATGAATGACTTGAATCACATGTAGCACTTATGTTGGAAAGAGCAGAACTCCGGAGATCCCGGTACTTCTCTCTAAACCAAGTCACTGGTATTAAAAGCCAATGGAGAATGAGAGAGGGGGCTAGCAGCAGACGCTCAAGACTTGACTGGAGAATCTGGCCACTGCCAGAACTCCAACATAGTTATTTCCAATAGGTCTCTGGGCAGGAGCTTTTTCAACCTTCTGGGAGGATGACAGAGATGGGTAATGCTAGATAGGGATTCGGAAGATGAGTGAGTTGCTTATGGAATGTGGGGTCTTTGGATTTACTAAGGTCAGATAAAAATGAGAAATTAAGGTCATGATGTAGGGTTTTGTTGGTTACATAGAAAGGAGCATAGACTATTGTTGAAAGGACGATGCGTTTGATGTTGGAGTTTTTAGCTGTCCCCCACAGTTCTTATAAATTAAAGTACAATTAGGAGCTCTACCAAACCATTAAATTCCTCCCGCATCCAATCCTTACAATCCAAAATCCTACATAATATCCATGATATTCCTTATTACATTATAAATAAACTCATCAACAAAGACCTTAACATCCTATTTGTTGCAGATTTGGCTCAAAACAGATATGCGTCTTTTCATTCCAAACTTCTTACTCATCCTAACCCATTAGTTCTTAATCTCTCATTCTTACCAATCCCTGATAATCTTCCGAGGCGTCTGAAAAGAAGATGGCCATGGGACCTACTAATTAAAATTAATGCCTTCCCAAGATTTTCAAGTGTAAATAAAACATTCCACAGATTTACTTTTATATTTATTATTAGTACAGTTGTAAATTACATAAAATAAAATAAAAAAGTACAATTAGGAATCTAGGAATGACAGTACTGCTAACGCTATTTTGATTCACTTCTGTCATGGAAGTGATAGTAGCCTTTGGTGATCGCAAGTAGCTAATTAGTTATTGAAATAAGATAATATAAATTAATAATAAAAAGTTATATAAATCTATAAATAATACTAATAGATTAGTTACTTTAATAAATCCTTGAGGTACAAGATTGAAATCCTCTAACTGCAGCTCACTGATGAATGATAGACAAGAAGCTTTAGGTGAATCTAAAATCCCTGACTCCAACAAATCTACATTTCTATATTGGAATAGCCAAGACCATTTCTCCAGTAAGTTAAGGCACGTCTTTACGTAGGTGTCAAAATCATGAGGTTCCGGAAGGCAGTCCATTGAAATCCTGAAAATATCTAAATTACTTGAGGGGAAGTATTAGAATAATAATGAGGTGTAGATAGTTGACCGTAGATTAATGCTTGGAGAAGTTTGTCGGGGGGTGCGGTCAGCAAAGAACAACATAAATAAACAAAACCATATTTATTTATTTTATGCCGACGTTTCGACCTGAGTTTCAGGTCGAAACGTCGGCATAAAATAAATATGGTTTTGTTTATTTATGTTGTTCTTTGCTGACCGCACCTCCCGACAAACTTCTCCAAGTATTAGAATAATAGTTTAAGAGAAATGGATACAATTTTATGAATAAAATATGTAAACTGTCAGCCATTGCTGGCATAGAGAGTGCGGCAGCAACCCACAACTATCAACTGTCAAATATGGCGTACTATATGCCACGCCAACGAAAGTAAGGCCCCGCCTTCTGGCGTCACTTGCCCTGGAAGCGTACCCCCTTCATTAAACTACGGAGGATCAATCCGTATGTGTGCGTTTTTTTTTTTGTTTTTTTTTAGCAGGCTGCTTCAAATTTATTCTAATTACAAACACAAGTTTAACATATATATAATAATGAGATATCTGGGCCAAGAAATAAAAAAAAAAAAGCCAAACAAATATTGATTTTATTGCCACTAAAAACATTAACAATTATTAAAAAAATCAACGATTTAATCTATAATAGAGATGCAACATCGACGTTTAGAAAACATCGATGCTTTTAAAATCGTTTTTTTGAAGCTGATGTTTTTTTAACATCGAAGTTTTACGTTTGTCTCAATTTTTAATTTTTTTAAAATGCAAAAGTAACTTAATGATAGAAAAAAAAAATAACTGTATAAATTAGTACTGTAGATTCCTATCAACAATGTGGTGGCATAAGAAAGTACTTCCTACCTTCACGCTAATAACTGGATAAAGATAAATTAAAGGTATGTTCCAACCAACACTTCTGACTGTCTGGCGCATGCGTCATGCTCCGCCCAGTTCTGGATAATCAGAAGTCGTTGTTGGAACAGACCTTGTGTTACTGAAATCGATGTTCAAAAGCATCGATGTATTTTTGGCAAAGTTTCATATACATCGATATTTTAATATTGAACATTGATATATCAAACGTCTCTAGTTCCAACAACACTTCTAACTCTCTGGAGCATGCGTAGTAAGCGTTTTTCCCCTCCCAAACTGAATACTGCTCCGTGCAGTTCTGGATAATCAGAAGTCGTTGTTGGAACAGACCTTGTGTTACTGAAACAGATGTTTAAAAACATTGATGCATTTTTGGCAATGTTTGGTTAGCATCGATACACTAATATTGAATATCGATGTTTTGTTGTCGATGTCGCTTCCCTATTTACCACACTCTTCATACATCGTTCTTGAACGGACCGATCGAATTTACCGGTTATCTATTGTTTCTCGACGGAATGATTTAACCATTTTTAGCCTAGACCATCGCCATAACGCGATAAAAAAAAACGTGAATTTCTCCTTGAGGGAACCACTTCCTTAGAAGGCAGCGAGTAGCAATTTAGTAAATTATACTGGAAGATTATTGATAGACCGTGTGTACAGATGAATGGAATATGGTCCGAGTGCGGTAAAAAAAAAAAAACTCAAATAGTAGATAATTATACAATTTTATTGAGCCAACGTTTCGCCCCACGTTGCAGGACTTCGTCAGTGCTAAAAAAGATACAAACACTAGAGTTACAAAAAGGAAAAAGAAAAAAATAAATGTAAAATAACAGGGGTATAAAATGAAAAGTAAGCGTGTTTATATATATTTAATGTTTGTATCTTTTTTAGCCCTGACGAAGCCCTGCAACGTGGGGCGAAACGTTGGCTCAATAAAATAGTGTAATTATCTACTATTTGAGTTTTTTTTTACCGCACTCGGACCATACTCCATTCATTAGTAAATTATAGTGCTACTTTTGGAAATGTATATTGGACTTTTATTTCACTCTACGTTCTCTGGATCTCTCCTCATCCCTAAACCTTTTCTTCATTACGTAAGCAGCAACAGCTAGTTTCTGTAGGACTAACTATCCTCTTCATGACCGTTAACTAATTCCTTACGGAGTGGAGTTTTCTTCCTGCAAGGATTTACGGCTTGCTCCCATAAAACTCATTTGATCAATTACAAAACTCATGTCAATTCGTCTCCTAACTAACTCCCTTATTAACCCAATGAACATGCATTGTCCAGGCCTTCTGATGAGTACCTCTTATCTTCAATTCGAGTCAGAACTAATTAATTATTCACAACCACATCAACATATGTAATAATAGTTTTTAATAAGACCTAAGTACTGTTTATTGATAAGAATATTTAGGTTTGGAGTAGGATATAACATACCTTCTGACTTCAGATTTCTAAGTCTTAACATTCTCAGCTAGAATGCTCTTGGCGAGGATGCACTTGTGTTTCGTTCCGTATTTTAACTGTCTTAGCTATGTTGAACGCGAGGGTGGTGGACACAAATAAAATGTTTTTACTGTTTTATTTTTTACGCTTAAATAACATAAAACGTTCTTACTTTAGTAAGAACCAACATCACAAGCTAGATAGAAACCTACCGACTACTGTTCTAAAACCTTTACAAGCCAATACAATCGATATATTCATAGTTTGCCATAGAGAAACGTGTATACAATAAAAAATGAATGTTTACATCTCACTATAACACCCTATTTTCCTATCTTATTACAACCAGAGTTGGGCAAAAATTATGACGAATACTTTTTTATTCGAAGTTTTTAATCGATTGACAAGAGACGAATAAATTTTTATTCGGATAAAAATACGACTTAACAATCCGAATATTTTATTATTCGAATATTTAAGATACTATTTCAATCGAATAAAAATTAGTCCAATGAATAATTAGTCGAATAATAATTTCTAATGTATGAAGGTCCCATTTCACATATTTAGACGAGTACAAAACGAAAATGCTAGCGATTTTAGGATCCCATATAGATTTATTTATTTTTTTTTTTTTTTATATTTAACACATAGGGGCCAGTTTTTAGGTTTTCGAATATGCAGAATATGAAAATGCTCTTGATTTTATGATCGTGTATCGATTTATTTTAACTTTCTTGATCCCGAACATGTTAGGGTCCCTTTAAATGTTTTGAGATATGCAGAATATGAAAATAATATCGATGGGCCGCCTATAGCTCAGTGGTTAAGACACAGTCTTACCAATTTGATGTCTATTGGCGGTGCCGGTTCGAATCCGGCCTGGGACGTTGACTTTTCTCATTGCGTGGCGGTACCCACAAAACGAAGAACTTTGACCCCCAACCATGGTTAGGCAGTATAGGTCTCCAATGGGAGTCTTGGCCGAAAAAAAAAAAAAAAATATCGATTTAGTATCGCGTATTGATTTATTTCACTAAGATAAGAAATCAGAAAAGTAAAATAAATCGATACACGATCTTAAAATCGATATCATTTTCATATTCTGCACACTTCAAAACGTATAACGGGACCATAACATGTTAGTTATCAAGAAAGTTAAAATAAATCGATATGTGATAATTAAATCGATAGCATTTTCATATTCTACATATCCCGAAACATATAAATGGACCCTTATATGTTAGAAATCAGAAAAGCTAAAATTAATCTATACGCGATCATATAATATATCTACGTATAGCTGTAAGTCAAAAAATGTCATCTTTACAGGAATACAAACCTATTCGGATGGTTTATCATTTAATTTTTTTGAATAAGAGATTATTTTTCTATAAAATAGACGAATGCAAAAGTATTCAAATGGTTATTCGAATTGTTTTACTCGAATAATTGATTATTAGTGTAAAATAATGACGAATACAAAAGTATTCAGATGGGTAATCATATGTTTTTTAACGAATAATTGATTATTCGAGTAGAAAATTCACGAATAAAAAAGTATTCGTCTCTCGTCATTGGAATAATATTTGCCCAACTCTGATTACAACTATATCTGACATATATGTCCCTTTCCTTACTATAACTATTTTGATATAGCCAGATCTCTCCTTACTAATTTTTATAATTAAATAGGCATGTATTTTTGTACTAGATTACATTTGTTAGAACAGTATTTTTCATTAAATAAAATGATGAAAACATATTGCAACAAAGCTGTGAACTAACTTCTAGGTGTTTGTCAAACTTAAATGTAAATACTGGAAGATTATTGATTGATTGACCGTGTGTAAAGATGAAAGGAATATGGTCCAGGTGCGGTAAAAAAAAACTCAAATAGTAGAATATACTATTTTATTGAGCCAACGTTTCGCCCCACGTTGCAGGCCTTCATCAGGGCTAAAAAAGATACAAACACATAGTTACAAAAGGAAAACAAAAACATAAGTGTAAAATAACAGGGGTATAAAATGTAAAAAAGTAACATATAATAAGAAA
>NW_027115842.1:502534-539300 GCF_000696795.3 Halyomorpha halys
AAAGGGTAATAGTAACAGATAGATAAGAGAAGAAATATTAAAGAGAGTTACTTTACATTTTATACCCCTGTTATTTTACACTTATGTTTTTTCTTTTTGTAACTATAGTGTTTGTATCTTTTTTAGCCCTGACGAAGCCCTGCAACGTGGGGCGAAACATTGGCTCAATAAAATAGTATAATTATCTACTATTTGAGTTTTTTTTTACCGCACCCGGACATATTCCATTCATCTATACAGACGGTCAATCAATAATCTTCCACCATAAATATTATGTTTTGCTGCCTTTTGGGTACTCACTTCCTCCCTTTGTGTGACATTTAGGTCTTGAATGCTTTTGGGCAGTTATTCAATGCGAAATGGTTTATTTTTTAATAATAAAATCGTTTAATATTTAATCTGACTATAACAATAAGTTTGCCTTGTGCTGTAAATTAATAGGGGGGAAAAATCCCTATTGAAGTAGTGGGCAATTCATTTTTAAACGGTTTGGGAATTGGTCACCTTCGCCACTTTTTTGGATACCTTCCAGTTATCAATGTACAATCTAATCTAGTAATAATGATTGCCACCTTTTTGGAGAACCTAAGGTAAAAATTTCCTTCAAATGTCTTATTAGAAATCAGCCCTAAAAAATTCAGTGATGTTTCTGGACATCAGTCCACAATAAATGTTAGAGACCATGTTTATCGACTGAGTCATGTAGTCAATTATTAACTTTTATGATTGGTACAATTATTTAATATTCTTTCCAAGAGGCTCAAGACAAATTTAAGATTGAAATAAAAATATTAGGTATGAAATGAAATCAAGATTAATTTTAAAACTTCTTAACTGCTCTATTTTAAATTAATAATTTATACAAAAACATTTTATGTTTCTAATTTAAATAATATAAAAATAAATAAATAGTTTTTAGATTCTGAAAAATCTAGATTTAGTTGTTTTGAATAAAGAATCCATTTTTCAATATAAAAAAAAAAATTTACAACAAACATTCCACATATTTTTCAATAAAAAAAAAATTGTTCTACTATAAGATTGTACTATACAATAGCCATTGAATTGCAATGTAACCAACCAATTAGTTTAGCTAGATTATGGTTTTTCAGTACCAGCTACATTGACAAATACCATTTACTTTCCATAATGCATCTTTACGGATGGTTATCAAACACAAAAAGGTTTTATGCAATGAGAGTTTTCCATTCATAAAAAACTCTACCAGAATTCAAGTCATGGATAGGAATTGAAAGACACCTAATTTCTATACCATCTTAAAAAAAAAAAAAAAGAAGAAGGTATTTTTAGATTTACATATGCAAACATTAAAACTAATAACAAAGCATATACCATTTTAAATTAATGGCTATAAAACTTAAAATAATAACTACAATCAAGGTGTTTGAATTTTGCATATTTACAACCAGGAACGGTAAATAAACATATATTATGTTGGAATAGGTGGTGATGTATCTACTCTTCTTACTTCCCATTTTTCGCCGGTTCTCATGATCAAGTCTCTATTCTCGGGTCCTAAAAGAGCTCTTCCTTGACAAGTGGAATTAAGCCTTTTTGAAACTCTTATTAAATCTGCTTTATTGCACTTCATTATAACTTCTCGGTGTTTTTGGAATAGATCATCCGAAATACCGTATAAAAACTGCCGGCTACCTTTGGCACTAGGAGGTATCGGTGCATCAAGAGACTGGAAAACTCCAAGTTTGGCTTCTTCTACATCCTGTTCCGTATACTCACTTCCAGATTGGACCCATTCCTGAGCTTCATTAAAAATATCGAATGAATTGATAGGTTTGGGGTCCGAAAAAGAAAAAAAGCTGAAGATGCCAGATGTCGAAATATTAGCTCCTGTTCCGTAAGCACCGCCTTTCTCTCTAATCCGGGGAAGAAGGTATTTTGAGGATAGGAGTCGAGCTAATACCCTTAATACTGGAAAATCATCATGAGCATACTCTACAGTGGGTATAGATAAAGCAGCATAGTTGACCTGGAATGGGAAAATGTAGTGGTATCCTTTTATCTTCTGAACAGGTTTTTCTTTTTTTGTCAATTTAAACGGCGTTTTATGTTCACCGGGAAACTTTCCCAGCATTTCATCTAATGCTGCAAGACTTTTCTCTTCTGATTCAGGACTTATATTTAAACTAATGCGCATAATTTTCTTCTTCAAAACTATATCAGCTATTCCTTGCATCATATCTAATGTTTCACCAAGATCTGAACTTTGGGAGAGCTGCTTCATAGTTTGAACATACGACAAACCTCCAAATCTTTCTTTATGCTGGGCGATAGTAGAAACAAGAGCGGAAGCAGTAGACATAGCATATAGATGTCCACTATCTGCTATTCCAGTAATGGCTTCTGTAGCAATTGTTTTGACTAAAGTCTCGAGTCTTTTTATATCAGTCAATGTCAATTCTGTAAATATCTCTGTTAAAATATTTGTCATACCTTTTAAATTTTTATCTAGACAAGAAGAACTAAAAGTTACACCTTCCTCAAAAGAGCTAGTTTCAAATGTGCTTTCTGCAATGTGAGGGGAAAAATATAAACCACCAGTTTTTAACGTGATCAATTGGTCAAGGCGGCGGTAATTGTGAGATTTAGTCCCCATTTTTGTAATGATATTACAAAAAAAAGGTAAAACACTTTTAGCTTCTTCTGAGAGGATAGATGCATTGATCACACCACGGATGTAAGTTAAGCCATTTGTAGGAACTGAACATACTTGTACGGGAAGCCCACTGACTTGAAATCCTTTGAGATTGACCCTCTCAATATCTTTGCTGAGGTCGGATACACACAGGGTTGGGAGGCAGTCAATGTTCTTGTTGTTTTCTTGCTCCTTGCTCAACTCTAAGCCCATGTCGTAAATATTTTCCCTTTGGTGTGGAAGAAGGACTTCAAGTTTTCGGTTCAAAACTTGATTGATGTGTTCCTCTTCTTTCCTTTCAAAATCTATGTCGGGTATCATCGTCAAGATTAACCTATGGGTATTATCCTTGAAATATTCCTGTACCATATCTTGCAAATATAAAGGGTTATCTGCTATGGATTTTTTAAACTTCATGACTTTATCATTTACTTTTACAGCTCTGACCACATCTCCATCATGATTCCACACAGGGGTAACACCAAAAAGCATTCCGAGCCCGAAATCAGCAGTTTGATGTTTAGTATTTATTTCAATATTATGAAGAATAGCTTTTATCTGATTTTCGTCGAAGCCTTCATTAATTATATTGTCGACGGTCTTATGATAAATATTAACGATACGTTCGAAATCAATTGGATCAACGCCCATTAAACCAACTGAAAACATGGTATCTCTAGTATGGGATTCATAACCCGTAACATGACTAAAACCTCCTCCGATATTTGGTTCGACTAATGACTTATAAAATGCAGAATTTGGACCTCTCACCAACAGCTCGGATAATATCTGAAACACGAATGTTTCTTGAATATTCTTAATATCATTACAGAGGACAGATACTGCAATATTAGATTGTTTTTTCTTGTCAGGCGCTAAAGGATCAAATTTACAGGTAATTTCCTTTCTTCTTTCAGAGTCCCATCTATCTTCCGAGGGGACAAGAGTCGACTTTGAGAAATCGTTAGTATCGGGATAATCAGCTAAGTATGCTTTGTTAATAAAAACCAAATGATCTTGCAGGGGGAAATTTCCATACGAAAATATACGACAATTACTAGGGTGGTAAAACTTCTTATGGAAAGTCTTCAGATCACTATAAGTTAAAGTGGGAATATGTTTTGGATCCCCACCAAAAGAAACACGGTAGGTATTAGAAGGAAGCATGTTATTCATAAGTGCTTCATTAAAAAGTGTCTGATTTTCACCATAGACACCTTTCATTTCATTAAAAACCACACCTTTAATTATGATTGGAGATTCTTTGTCATATAGTAACTCATGCTCCAGTCTCCAACCTTCTTGTTTAAAATCAGATTCTCTAAGTTCTGGTTGGAATACTGCATCCAAATAAACGGACATTAAATTTCTGAAATCAGTCTTATTTTGAGTTGAAAAAGGGTAAATTGTGTAGTCAGGTCCAGTCATGGCGTTCATAAATGTAGCCATTGATCTGTTTAACATCTTCATAAATGGATCACGACAGGGATAATTTCTACTTCCGCAAAGGGTAGTATGTTCTAATATGTGAGGTAAACCAGTCGAGTCGGTAGGAGTCGTTCTGAAACCGACACAGAATGCATTATTGGAATCATCCCGTGCCATATGAAGGTACTCACAACCAGTTCTCATGTGGCGTAATTTAATGAGTGTTAATGAAAATTCTGGGACAAATGCTACACGGTTGACTATAAACCCTTCAATCTCATTTCCTTCTTTCAAATCTTTCTCCGCTACAGGTCTTCTTGTTTGTTCTATCAGTTTAGCAGCATGAAGTGGTCTTCTGCAAAACCGCTTCAGCGAAGTCTGCCACATCTGCAATACGATTATCAATTTCAGAAACTTTTGCAAAGTTAATTTAACTTAAATAAGCTAGAGTTTGATCCCTTTGCATGCCAAGTTAGCATAAATTGTTTTCCTTTTTTTATTTTTTTGAATAGCTATTTTAACGTAATTTAAATATTTAACTAATATAGAGACAATTTATTTATTTTTTTAACATTTCAATTTATTTACAGAGATTAACAACAGTATTTGCACTAGACGTAAATATGCCTATTTAGAATAATCCAACAGAAAATGACTTATAGAGAAAATGGTCGTTCAAACAATACAATGGATAATTATGAGAGATAGTTGACCGTGGATGATGAATGAGGAGAAGATGGCATTTGCATTATATAACTTCATTTTTATTTCATTTCCTTAATTATGTTATTTTACCCACTTTTTCAATTACCTATTTATACATTTTATTTCCCGCTTCTCTCATCACTTCATTTTATTAATTCTATTTTGTAAAATTATTCATTTTATGTGTAAAATTATTCTGTTTATACTTCCTTTTTATTTTTCTATACTTACTGTGGTTGTTATCTTGTTCTGTTTTTAGCCCTGAAGAAGGCTAGAAACTCTAGCCGAAACGTTAATCGTAAGTAAAAAAGTTAATCGAACTTATTTGTGTTTTTCATTGACCACACCATCTTCTCCTCAATACAATGGATAATTTAAATCATAAAAGTTGTTGCAGTAAAAATTAACTAGTAAAAAAACGAATGAAAAGGTAGTTTATTTATAGTACAATAATGCTTTTGTTTTATTTCAACTATCTTCTAGTCTCTAAAGTGGCATTTTATTTCAACTATCTACCGATATTAGCAGTGCTCGAGAGGAACTAGTCTTTAAGGTGGTAAATGGATCCTTTTTATCAACCCGGCAATATAAAACTTACTGGTTTGGCTGGGAACTAGAATAGGAGTATTAAAGTTCATTTTATGAGAATGGCTTAAGTGAAATTGAACCAAAGTGAGGACCCTCACCAAAACACTCTAGGTCATCACAGCCTCTTTCATCTACAAAGTATTGGTGAACTAAATTTTTTTTTTTATTTTATTAAATTTACAAATTTTAGAACATTATTGACTATTCTTCAGTTTGTCAAAAATCCAGTTTCTTCCTGACTTTTAGCAGTTTTTTTTATTATTTTGTTTTAGCACGTATAAAGTCATATACAGTTTTTGCCTGACTGTTCTTTATCAAGAGCAGAGAGAACTTTCTTTGATTAAGAGCTCATAGAAAGTAAATTCTATAAGATTATAGAACAGATGAGCTCTAATTCAATATTAACTATTTAATAGATCATAATCATCACAGGAACTACATGGAACCTACAAATCTTCATGGTTACAGGTCTTCGCTGCATCATAACATCGCAGTCGTAGCCATCCTCTCTTCATTTTTTTTCATAATTCTTGATTTAAATAACATGAAATGTTCAGATTATCCAGCCTAGAGTACATATTGTTTTAGGTAAAATTACAAGTCAAAAGATAAGAGTTATGTTTATTTTTTAATTATGCCGAAATATGAGGCATGGAAGTACTAGATGAGCTGCAGTCATTTCTTCGAGTTTGTAAAATTTGCAGAGTAGGCTCTCGAAGACATCGCTTCTGAACAAATCTTCAAAAAGAAAATTGTGCCCAGTCTTCTTTCTGAAAGAGGCAACATTTCGTTTTCTAGACAAGATCTTCGGTATCGGATTCAATTATAATGACCATGATTTATCTACTGTATTCCTCTTGTGCTTCTGATGAACTTTGAGTTTTTGGTTTTCCTCAATTGTACATTTGGCAGAGCTAAACTGTAGGAGAAGGCTTGGTTGGGACCACAGAAAGCCTATCTGTGTTATTCTTACCAACCATTTGGTAGAGAGAAGGAACCAATTACAGCATAACATGGCATCACCTGCATTATTTCTGGTACATATGGCTGCGCCATCTGTGTTCACGTGCAAACATATATCTCGGGAGTACTAGAGATGCACCAGGAAAATTTGCTTCATGGTTGTGGGTCGAGAATGATGCTTGTCCATGGGCTCTGTTCTGTGTTATTTGGGATTTCATTATAAGCAGGTCTACACCATATTCCATTAAAGGGCACAAATATTTTTTCTATGCGATAGAGAGAACATCTTGTAATGCACCACACTTCACTCCCCTCCCCTAATCTCCTTAGCAAAAAATAGTTTATCATTTCATAATAAAATAAAATTTAATTATTAACTTTTTCCCATTTTAATATAAATCAATGAGTAACCTTTAAATAATTGATGTTTAAATAAGGTAAATATTATTCCGTGATTGCTATTTTTAGCTAAGAATTTAAAAAAATCTTATTCTTTCTTATGTTGTATATTATTTACATATCTTATGCGCAGGTAGCATTAACTAAGTTTTTGTTTCATTTGAATCAACAAAAAAATCCTTTTTGATAAAGTTGTTTTATTCTTCAGATAAAAATATATTTCTTAAATCCTACAGTTTTAATTCAGTAAATTATTTTATATATAAAAAATGACTCTCAGGTATAAACTTTCTCATAATATTAATAGAGAATTTTTAATTCTAAATTTAAACTTTAAATATCAACAGCTGGTATCAAAAGATTGTAAGTTAAGGTTAAGAAACAAAATCACATTAATGTTTGTTCGAATATTATTCAATAAAATAAGGTAAAATACATTGAAAATGAGAAAAGTACCTTTTGCCTTAAGAGCCTTATCATGACAGATTCAAATTGACTACAAAATATACATTCAAACCAACAGCCTGCTGCGGTGGAACCTGAAAAAAAAAAAAAAAAAGAAATCAATATTTCAGTATGTTAAATAAAGATTGGTAAACTTTATTTTTATAAGATTGGTAAGCTTATTGTAAATAAACTTTCTTAATACTAAAACTATACTTTGTTTTAATGTTACA
Organism: Halyomorpha halys; assembly: GCF_000696795.3. Lineage (NCBI taxonomy): Eukaryota > Metazoa > Arthropoda > Insecta > Hemiptera > Pentatomidae > Halyomorpha > Halyomorpha halys. The sequence goes on from NW_027115842.1 coordinate 509,969, forward strand.
AAAGTTACAACAAATTCGAAGACTACTAAATCATTTTAATTAAATCTGTACCGCTACAACCTTTGAAGGGTCGGGGGTGCTGAACTTTGTAAGGAAGTAATGTTACTAGACCAACAGTTGTGCAAGGAGGTGATTTGGTCAGAATCACTGAGCTATTTATTTCCTAATTTATTGCCTAAAAATCTTCACTATACTAGGGGTATTCATGATCTATGTTAAAGCGTGTTAAATGGAAAAACTCGTGTTAAATCGAAAAAAATTGCCTTCTTTTGCCGTGGTAAAACGAAATAACATTTAACATGGCTGAGAGTCTGTTACTTGGTCAGTTAAATCGAGAATGACGTCACACAATAGACCAGTTGAGATCGCCGCCATATTAGTTGTTGTGACTTTCAATACAGTTGTCAATTAGCTCATCTTCATTCTCTTCTTCACAAGTTTGAAGATCAATAAGACTCATAAGCTAAACTTTCACACAAATTCCACTTTTCACTCACTCTAGGCATGTTTTAATTAATTACTTAAATCAAAACTGAAGTAAACAATAACATGAGGGTCTGGAAGGAAGGTTATAAACATAAAGGCTTATACAACAAGTTGCTGAGAAAATCCACTAGGGACTCTTATGCATTTAACGTTTAACATGACTTCAAATTGGGCTGCTCACAATCTTATAGTTATAACATTTAACATGGTAAAACATATAACATTTAACACAACATCATGAATACCCCTACTATATGATGGTCCAAAAAGTGTCAAAAAAAAGGCCAAAATAGGTCTGCCTCCAAGACATTGGCTTTCGACCTCTTAAGTCCCGTGAAATGGACACACTGGAACAATGAAAGTGGAAAAATGAAGGCATGAATACAGTGAATCAATGAACAGTATTCACGCCCAAAGCATTTGGACGAATATTGATGAGCAATCTATAAATCATTATCTGTTTACTATTCAAAAATGTTTTGTTCAAGTAGTTAGGTATTTCAAGTAAATTGTTTAAAATCATCCATATTGTAATTTTTATTTTGAAAGTTTTTTACCTATTAAAGAGGCCTAATTTAATGCCATTTTTTCTTAAATAAATACAATTTTTTTTTTCCACTTTACCTGATTATGACATTAAAAAAAATCTTGATTATTTTAAAAATAAATAATTAGTTTTAATCCTACAACTTACAAAAATATTAACAATAATTAAGAAATTTTGCCTTAATCTCAAAAAAATTGTATATGTGTAAATGGTTATAGATTAGTGAAATGAATGTATATTTAAATATTGAATTGTCTGTATGTAAATGCGTAAAAAAAATTTTTATTTGGGTGCAACATAAACTTAGTTGATCGTAACTCTTTCTTAATTGTAAAATTGTTGATTGTAAATATTTTTATTTGTAGGACCTGTTAATGGAAAGAAGAGCCCAAAATGTTGCTCAGATGATATTAAGAATAAAGAAGTGGATAAAGGGTATAAAATAAATTCCTGGAAAGAAATATAATAAAATCTTGATTATTTTATTATTTTTTTCCTTGCTATTCACACTACACAAATTTCAAATGCTTTATTAGGGTCATTCTCTCTTCAATTTATGATTTTTGTCCCTGGATGATTGTAGGTTTTTACTATTAATATATGGATATGAAAAAAAAGTCTTTATTTAGAGGAAGGACCGCACTACAAACTCACTCATTTGGAATTGTTGTTTTATTGCAGTAATAAGTAATAAAAAATTCTCATAGTTCGATTTCCTGATAACCATGGAGTGTCTCAGGGTTAACCATTATATATTTGATTGCTCCTACCAAAGATTTGGAACGAGAGACAGAAAAAATGCAGGATTTCTGACAAGAATGCTCAGTAATACTAAATACTTTAAGGAAAATGAATTTATCCAGACTGTTTAGATTTTAGATAACATGTCTATCTCATATTTTAAGACTCACAACCCGGGAACGTTTGAAAACTCGTCAATTCTGAAGGACGTACATGATAAAAAAATTAGTATGATTGAAAATACTGGGACATTCCCAATGAATCTGTCTGTAACCTATTAGTTTTTGCAAGCTCATGTTTTATCGCCTGGTTAGCAACCTATTGTTGGGATTTGTGAACTGTTTCCTCACAACCCTGGTCGATCTCATCTTATCTTGGGGGTAGGCTAAAACATAATTATACAACTAACTTATGGGTCATTAGGAGTTACAGTTATTATTTCAAAGCCAGAACTTATTAAGCCATCACATTACAAACCATGAACCACTTAGTTCAAAAACCTCACAATCCTGGAGTTCATGTGTTTACCATGGTCCAGGATTGTGAAGTGTACAAAAGAGTTGCGACAGAAGCCAATTCTACATTTGTTCTTATGTAGACCCAGACTGACGCTCATACATAGGCATGCTGTTTTGTCAATAACCCCATATTGTGGAGGGCAATAACAATTTTTAAAAAATTCTTATTATGAAGTAATAGAATTATCGAAAACACACTCAATTCAATTTTGGGTTAAATTATTTTCAGCTTTTTTAAAGTGCAAACGTTATTGTAGCTTAAAACATTTAGGAAAATAATTTTATTCGCATTCTTCATTATTATATTTTAGGTAACTTTAAAGTGTAATTAATTATATTCATCTTTTTTGTGTTTTCCTGGAATAAAGTAGGTAGTTTGAGGTATGCACAGAAACAAAAAAACCCTGATTATTCAAATCAATTAAGTATAGTACTTAAATTTGTAGAAAATAATATTTACTTAGCATTATTATGTAATTTGATTATATATTTTTTTTTATACAATTTTTGTTTATTTTAAAAGAAACATATGTATTTTATAATTGTATTACAGTGATCAAGTATGAGAATCAGTTGCTCAGGTGTCAACAGGCCAACGATCTACATTTCAAAATCAGTTGTTGCTAACGAGTTGTCTAACTTAACTAGATGACTACTAAATAAATTTCAGTTTTACTGAAAAATTTACTGTTCTATTTATGAAATCAGTTGGCTTTTTAAAAAGTTATCACTTTTTATCATACAGTTTGGTAGTTTGTTAAATATTAAGACTGTTGGTATATTAAGATATTATGGATTTTCTGTTATTTCCTCACAATTCTGGAATTACAATTTTTTTTAAATTGATGTACCGTATAAACTAGCAATTAGACAGCCTTTTTATAAAAATATATCACTAAAATGGTATGAAACAAAATGCAATCGAAAAAAAACAACAGAATGGTGAGCTTAGACCACAGTTCACACTGGGTTAGTACTATACAACATTGAGAATAGATAATAGAGAAGATTTTTATTTTTAAAAGTTTACTTATTATTACTTATAACAAATTATTATTTTATGAATATTACATATTTGAAAAAATAAACCAAAGTTAGTTTTCAAATAAGCAATTTTTTATGATACATATAAACATTGTTTAATGAGACATAGAATAAAATTTAAGAAAGAGTGATAATATTATTTGTTTTCTGATGAAAAACTGAACATTGTGTCAAGGAAAATATCATTGTTCAGATACTTTATGGAAAACATTTATTGAACAGATTAAATCAGAAATATATTTTTGACCATTTTATAAACTAAAATCAGAATATAAAAGTTTCTTGCTTCTTTCTGAGTTTCTAAAGATCCTAAAGGTCCTCATAAAGGACCTTCGGCTTTGCTAATAGCCGAGGATTGAATTTAAAAGGATGTTGGAATAATAAAACTCAACATTTTCAACTAAACTGGAATCGTCGGTTATCTAGAGAATGACAATTTGACTGCCTTATTGGGGCACATAGGGATCTAATAGCACAAAAATAAAAAAAATAAAATTATGATATTGCACTGTACTAACGAACTTATTTTTTTTCCCGTTGAAATTTAATTAAAAAATTGTGGGAGTAGGTAGCACATAGGTAAGGTGCTATGCTGCTATATCCAAGACTTCGAATCCACCTGTGGCAGATAATTATTTTCTAATTCACTGCGACTCACTATAGTGACCAAATCACCTCTTTGCACAACCATTGGCCTAGTAACAGTACTTCTTTACAAAGTACTGTATCCCAAATCCTTCATGAGTTGTAGTAATACAGAATTTACAGTGTACAAAGCCAGTAATGTGGGCAGTACGATTGCCTAAAAATATATTAATAATGTTTTATATTAGTATGCAATTGACACTTATCATGTTTGATTGTTGTCATTAGTAATATGACATCATTAAGTGATCTGTATATATGCCTAACCTCAACTGCACCTATCCTCCAATCATTCTAAAACATATAAATATACATTTATAGGCCTTTTTCTTTAAGGTCATTCTTTGTATTTCGCATCAATGATCTGATAAGGAAGTGTTATTTTAAGATGCATTTAATCAACTAATTAACACTAAGTTTGACATTACATTCATCTGATGCAACAGTAACACTATATGCATCAGTTAAAATTAACATATTTGAAAAAAAAATTAGGGTATTTAATTAATTAATTAATTTATGTCCATTCATCATATTAAATTCAATGAAAATCCATACTTACATAAAATTCATGACAATTTAATCAATATTTAAAAAAGTTATAGAAATGAGAAATAACTTACGTTTTCACTTTTGAAAATACAGTGTAAGAATGTATTCTTCTGTGGTGTAGTCCTGTTGGAAATCTAACACTAGAAGTAACTACATAAAAATTTACACATTACGTACAATGAATTGATAACACCATTCAAATGTTACCTTCCCCAAAGGGACATGTCTTTTTGAATAAAAACAACATATGGTCGTTTCTTCTTCTTGTATATTATTATGAACCCAAATACTATATTTAATTATATGTTAGAAGAAAAAATTGTGTTTTACTTAATGTATTTTTTTAAAAATCAGTTCCTATATTATACGGTCAATTATTGTTCACTAAACTTTCTCCAATATCATATATATAAATGGTTGACGTATAATGTATAATGTAATACGAAGAAGATGGTCAGGGTTGCGGTAAAAAAAGATCAAAATAGTTTTCAACTACTTATTGTCTGACGTTTCGCCTCACTTTAAGGGCTTCATCAAGGCTAAAAAGATACATAAACCAACTAAGAACTTTAAAACAATAAGATACAGAAAAGTAAATTAAGGTAGGATAAATATTATGTAAAAAATAACTGAAAGTTAATAAAAAAAAGTTATATCATCATAATCATTTTATCCCCTTTACCGCTTGAGCAGTGTAGGGTTACAATTTGCAGAGTCTAGACTAGATAACTCGCTCACGGTAAATAGTAAAAACTTTTTAAAAAATTTAGGAATAATAAATTCCTTTCTATGGAATCTACATCTATTTAAAGGTTGGACATTAGTCTATTTTTCTACACCATCGATACTTTGATCGATGTATTTTTAAAAATGTGACAGTTCTTTTATGTTCACGTCGTAACAGTGACTCTTTCATGTAGTCGTTGATTTTTTCTCCTTTACCCAGTCATTTTTGACATACCAGGAGAATTATCCTAGACTAACCTATTCTAACCAGAGTGGGATGGTCTAGTTTTCATTCCGTGAGACCTCCGCAAAAAAAGTCAACCCGTCCATACCGGAATCGAACCGGCGCCGTTTCAAATATGGAGATGCTAAGGTGACGTCTCAACTACCTCAGCTACAACGGCCTCTGCCGAATTTGAATCGCCAACCGAACAAATTTTATTTCAATGCTCTAAGTTTATTATAGTTGCAGTATACGTAAAGTCCACGAAAATTAAAAATAAAACAAGCAATCTCTAAGATTACTTGGCTTTTTGTAACTACAGGACTACAAACCACACCTTTAATTATCAAAACTAATTTGCTTGTTCATTGCTCCGACGACTTTCTTGTCCATTTACATTTATTGGAAGACCGGCCATCGCTTGTAAATAACAAAAAATAGATTAGGACTGTTTTAAAACAATAATAAATCTATTGGAGAAGTTTGTAGGGGGTGCGGTTAGCAAAGAACAACATAAACAAACAAAACCATATTTATTTATTTTATGACGACGTCTCGACTGAGTTTCAGGTCTTCATCAGGGGTTATGGCGTAGAAGGTAGCCCTGCAACTCAATCAGTTATTATTAGATTAACTACGGTCAACGATCTACACCTCAATAATTTTTTTTTTTTTTATTGATAGATTTATTTATTGATAGATATTACAATCTGCCACACAGTTGTGGGCAATAGGTAATATTGATGAATGATCTCATACATACTAAAATAAAATAAATAAGTATAAAAAAAATTAAAAATTGAAATAAAATAAAATAAGAAAACTCTCTTAAAATATATACAAACAAAAGAATAGACAAGTGAACATAATCAGACTATCTGTATGAAAAATAAATAAATAAAATAATATATACAATTCACCTCAATAATAAATCTAAAGTTATCGTTCCTTTTAGTCTCAACAATCACGAAGAAATCGATGAAGCAGTGTTGATCCTGACTACAAATCTCGTGCTCTTCATCGATTCCAGGATGTAAAGGAAATAACTAACGAAATTATCCTCGACATAAAACGAATTTGAACAAATACCCGCCGGGCCTACATACCCCTTCGTATCTACAGGAATAGTACCCGGCTGGCTACCCTCCGGGCTTGTATCCCTCCTTCGTACCTACAAAAATAGTACCTTACAGGACGAGGTCACCATCCTTGGAAAATTTAGGGCTAGCACCGTAAGTCTCATCCTGTGTTAATTGTTCAGGCCTTCTGGTCAAGATTACTTAACAATAACCAATTGGAGTTAGATACTACATAACCTCGACAATCTGTTGTTTCCAGAGGTCAGTTACTTGTGATTCATGTTGTTTTTGTTTTGAAACTTAATAAAGTAATGGATAAAAATCTTATACTTATAACATGGATGTTGTCAATCGTTTTGAATTTAGCACATCATGAGTATCCCTATTATGTTTAAAATATGATGCTCTAAGTGTAAAATATCACCAAAAAGGTCTACTAAATGGAGAATGTCCTATAACAGAACAGCTCAGCTATACATTTTGAGAGGTTAGTTGCTCCTGCTTTTGTTTTAGATGTTGTTAAACTCTATTAAAGTAAAAGAAAACAAATTAGGAAAGGAAACATGGAACATGCCAAGCGAAGGAAAGATGATATGACCTAGATGTTGGAGATTTTATCATCTAAAGATAATATGGTTACAAAACAAGTTGCTCAGGAAATTCTTTTCAATTACAAACAGCTCCTGTGAATTTATCATATAACATGGACTTTATATCAGGCTGCTAACATTCAGCATGTTAAAACTATTTAAATTTAACACATGAATACTCCTATAGTCAAATATTAAATTTATAAATTACTTTTTATATATAAGAAGATGGTCAGGGTTGCAGTCAAAAGGGAAACAAAAATAGTTTAAAACTATTTATTTTCCGACGTTTCGCCCCACTTTGCAGGGCTAAAAAGATACAAAAAAAAAAAAGAATGTTACAATAATAAGATACAATAAGGCAATTTAAGCTAGGATAAATATTATGTAAAAATTTATTTTTTATTCTTATCGTTGTTTATTAAATTTTATTTTATATTGATACTATTTTACGTCTTCCTTCCTTTTATTTGTATGTAATTTTTTTTTTTTTATCACTTTTTTTTTTTACATATTTATCCTAGCTTAAATTGCATGTTATTGTATCTTATTGTTGTAATATTCTCATTTTTTTTTGTATCTTTTTAGCCCTGATGAAGCCCTGCAAAGTGGGGCGAAACGTCGGAAAATAAACAGTAGTAAATTTTTGTTTCTCTTTTGACCGCAACCCGGACCATCTTATATATAAATTTTTTATGGTCAACTATATATACATATATAAATTACTTTTGCTTACCCATGCATAAAATAGATTTTCTGGATACAGCAATGTTTCAACAATGGCTTGTCCAAAATTTTATTCTTAAATGATAATTTATTAACCTTAAAATATGTGTAATTACCTACCTGATAAAAATATACAGAAAAAAGGAAATAAGAGGCTAAATCTAACCTTTCTGTTTCCTGCCTCTCCTCCATGTACATAAGACATTCTCCAATTCCCCTGCTATCTTTACTTACTACAAGGCGTCTGCCAGCTGCATTACAATGCTTGCTGTCGTAGGGATTTTATCTCTTATAGCCAGACATAATCTGCATGCTTTTAATTCAAAAGGGAGGATACTGAAAAGTTAAGGAAAGGGTACACTAATATCAAAGAAGTTGGAAATTTGTGTTTTAAAAATAACAAATCATGATCTGAACAGCTCAATTTTTTTTATTTTTGAGTACCTTGACATTATTTCATTTACAGAACTGAAAAATGTCTTATTTTTCTCCAGTGATTATATACTCTGAATCCGGGATGAGATGACCATGATGATAATAAAAAAAAAACAAAGAATGGCCTGACCATTTTATGGATATTGACAATTTGTTAGTTTCTTATACTAACTCCTATATTTCTCTTGCTTTTCGTTTTCATTTTTCCATTTATACACTTAACACTAGCTGTAAATAAGATTCTTATTTTGTAGTATCTTGTTTTTTGTAGGCGAGAAAAATATCTATAAAGTGAAGGGAATGGTCAGTATACAAGAAAAAGCTTTACAATATTTTCAATGATTAGTAGATAGTTGACCGTGGATAATGTATATGAGGAAAAGATGATTGGGGTTTGGGTCATTGAAGAATAAATAAGTAAAAACTTATTTATTAGTACCAACTTTCCAAACCTTCATCAGGGCTAAGAACAAAAAACAAGAATTTTTTACATATATTTACAAACTGGATTTTAATACGTATTTCATTATTTGGTCTTTCATCTTACTAAAAAAAATATATATGTAGGTAATTAATCACAGATATATATGTTTTTGTTCCCTACTATTTTAATTACTTTATTTTAAATAATTTTGTACATATGTGTACTAACTGGATTTTAATACATATTTCATTATTTGTTCATTCCTCTTACTTAATTTAACTTTATCTTCTTATAATACTTACGACTAATCATGTTTTTCAATATTATTTTATATCTATAATGTTAGTTGTTTTCTTATTTTCTAATAATTCTATAATTCATCTTACTCATTTTGGTAGTTACCTTTTGTTTTGTTCTTTGCTCTCATGAAGGCTTGAAATGCTGGCCACATGATTATCTTCTCTTATTTTATATATTGTTTACTTTTTTTTTCCTACCAAATAATTAATACAGTTAAATCTTGATGTCAAGAAAAGGAAAATGAACGTTCAAATAATATGAAATATATATATTTATATTTCAACACATTTTTTTTAGCTTAGTAAAAACTATATATACAAAAAATATAAATTAATATTTCTATATTTAGAATAATGGTCACTATAATTGGTAATTTCTATTTACTCTCCATTAAAATGATACACCCATACTCTATCAATTCCAGTCCCTATAATCTTTATAGGTTTTTTAGAAGGCAATGGAAAACGGCAGGCGACAACTGTAGAGTCTTTTAATTCATTATTAAACTTTTCTGTTAACTCCTCCATCTGAAAATGGATCATGATGAAATAAAAAAATAATTTTTAATTTTTATATAATTGTTAAAATTAGTCATTTTATTTGCTTATTAACTATATTTTATCAATGATATGGTACTTCAAACTATTTTATCAATGATATGGTACTTCAAACTTATGAACAAACATATTATTTTTAATTTTAGTAATGCTATCTTTTATTACTGTTATCATTCATTAGAGATATAATCATATTTTCTAATTATCATAAATAATTAAGATGAGGAAAATCACATTTCCTTTAGGAAAGGAGAAAAATAACAATTAATAGATGTGGGTCACTTGATTGATTGACACTTTTCGGATAAAGAAGCTCAATGCGGTTTAGTAAAGAAATGCAAGGAAATCATAATCCAGCAAGAGGAGGAATAAAATACCGAGTGGCCAAGATAAAAGAGGCCCGGAGTCATACTGTACAAGTTTAGTTGCTAGTGCCAAACGTACACCTGTATTCATTCAGGGCCTCTTTTGTCTTATCCACACTGTAAAAACTCGAAAAATTATTAATAATTAATATTGTTTTTGTAAATTTATTTACTGCCATTTTATTTTCAAACAACCAAAAGCAAATACCAATTCATAAAAATGTTAAAAGGAAAAATAATTCCAAAAAATAAAAAATAAAATAAGAAGTAATATAATTTTCCAAGTGCACTTTTTTGAAGATACTTTTATGCCAAAAACATAAAAGTTCAGTTATTGTACTCTTTCTCATGCATTATTCCAAAAACTTGTTTTTATCCTGAAAAGTTCTTATTTTCCAAATATTTCCTCAGAAGACTTACCATGCTTTAGTTTCAAGTCCAGAAATAATAACTATGACCAGGATCAAATTTCTGGGAAACCATATCTTTCAGGTCATGTTTATGTTTCCTGTTCTTATGCATGTTATGACTTTTCTGTTCATAATCATAGTTCATCTATCGAACAAAGTCCCTATTTCTTCCATAGATTCCAATTCCATGCTCAAAAGACTAGTCTACTCTCAATTAAAACCTTCCTAGCAATAAACTCACCTAAATTCTCTTAAATATGGTTTTCAATTCCAATACTCTGCAAAAACAGGTTTGCTGAAATGATCAAAGACCTTAAAACCACTATAAACAAACAGCAAATTACTATCTTAGAAATCTTTATTTTTTTAAAAGCTTGGTTAATCATGAGATCATCTTTTCCAAACTCCATAACCTCTCTTTATCAAATAGTATTTTAACTTTTTTTCTTTTCTTCTGGTCTCTTCATCCCTGAACAGCTATCATTCCTAACAAATTACTTTCCTCTCCCCTTCTAAAAACACCTGGTGTTCCTCAAGGGACAACATTTCACTTTCCTCTATCTATATTAATGATCTTGACTCTTTCCACCATCCTCAATACCTCTTACATTATTATGACCTCCAAATTTACTGGTCTGTTCGTGCTACCGAGATGCTTAGGGGAATCCAAAAATGACAAGATATTGACAGTAGTCAATGTATGGGTAGTAAACAATTAATTTAGGCTGATGTAAAAACTAAGACCATTCTCATCAGTTCCAAGAACCTTATTCTTTTTAATTAGGCCTTACTCTACCTTATTAGTCTATAGAGTTACTTCCACATCTCTCTTTGAAATTTTGGCATAATGCTTGATCAACATTTGTCTTAAATTATAAATCCATCGCTATACTTAGATTATAGCTGCATTGTACATAGTGAACTGTCCATTAGGCATGAGATGATACTGTAAAGACTAAAGAAATGTTTCGGTGTATATCCAATGCATGGATGTAAAAAAAAAAGTATATGTAAGTCTATTCTCGCAAACCTATGTATGCACATAATTATAATTTCAATATTTTCATTTATTTTACAACAATTTAAATCAGGCAAATGTTTGGTGAACAAAAATGGTATTTTAGTATAAATATATAAATAATACAAAATGCTTACCATTTCTTTCACACCAAATATAACGACATTTTTATAAGGCTGAAGTTGGAACTTCCAAAGGTCTTGACAATAAAAATTAGCATTTTTCGAAAATCCAAGTCTTATAGAATTTATTTTCGAATAAAATACCAACCAGGGGTTGAGTTCTACACCAACAGATTTGAAACCGTGCTTTGCTGCTTCAATGACCTATAATATTACATCAATTAATAGAACATATGAATAATATTATTTACTGGCAATATATAAAAACAATATCTACTGCTAATACATTCAGATTTATTAATAATAAAAATTATGATACAAGAGTACAAAACAAGCTCCAGTCGCAGAAAATTCCTAATTATACTATTATATAAATATTTTTATTAAAAACAGTTGTTGATTTCCACTCTCTAAACAAGTAAATTGATCCTTAGCATAGTATATAAGTTTGTAGCATTTTTTACTGGTGATTGCAATAATAAAAACTTCAGATTCCTGTAAATATTTTTAAACAATTATATATGACCCATTTTGATCTATTACATGTTGCCATCTTTCAGGTAATTTTTCAATTCCGTCCTCCCAGAACTTCTCAAATTTTTATGTAATGAACTCCTCTATGTGCATTTTGCAGTCCTCGAGCTAATTAAAGTGTTTCCTATTAGGAGAGTTTTGAAGGGCCCGAAATAAGTGAAAATTTTTTGAGGCAATAGGGTGGTTGGTTATTCAAATCCCAGCCAAACTCCGATATTTTCAGCTGGGTCTGCAAAGAAACGTGAGGACGGGTGTTATTGTGATGGAAAACTATAGTTTTTCGATTATCCAATGCTGGATGCTTTAATTGTTCCAACTGGCCACAGTATACTGCAGAACTAATGGTCTGGTTGGGCGAGAGGAGCTCAAAATAAAGAACACTTTTCCAATTCCACCAAATGCACAACATAACCTTATTTGGATGAAATCCTGCTTTTGGAGTGTCACTTTGTTTTTGAAATCCTCTCGTATTCTCATTCAGGTAGACAAATATATTTAGACAAAATTTAATACTTGTCCATTTTAGGATTTAACAGACTAAAAATACAGTTTGCCAAACTTCCTTTTCTGTTCATTTAATTTACATGGACTCAAGCAGATAGTCCTGCTAGATTGTCAAGTCCAATTGAAAAGATATTTATATAAAATTTATACTATTGAGAAATTTCTAAATACTGTCAGGATATTTTCAAATAATCTATCTCCCTTCAACCAATTTAAAGACCCTAGAAAACAATACATAAGTATTCTTTTCGGCATTCAAAACTTATTTTTTAAATTCTAACTACTGTTCCAAAATACAACAATCTTGATTTCAAAGTATTTATTTTACCCCCAATTATAAGTTCTATAAATCAGCAACAGATAAAAATGACTGGTTATTCTTGAGTCATCAGTATATTATAAAAATCATTTTATCTAAAATAACCTATTATTATTATTAACAAAAGAATAGTTTTATCTTAATTGTACCATCTATTTAATTACACTGTTATTCATATTAATTTTCTCAGAACTAAATTAAACAATATGTCCAAAAGACCTTTTTACCAAGTTAATAATGAATGTTTCATGCTCTCCATTTTTCAATAGAGATTATAGCTACATACGCTAATTAATTAAAATTATTTCCAGGGATGTCGAGCTCAGTCACGATCTTTCATGAACAAATTTAAATTAACTATTTTAACTAAGTTTATCTAGTTGGAATTAAATTCAATATTAAATAGCGGGCTAAAATCAAAGCCACATAAAAAAAAGAGGAACTATGATTCAAAACAATGTATTTTAAATGTAAAAAGTACTCTGAATTACTTACTATTCTTCCATCTCCACTACCTATGTCAATAAGACTCCCCGTCTTTCCACGGAGAGCAAGAAAAACATTCTCTACCTGTTTTGTTGTAGCAGGAACAAAGGGCAAACAAACTTTTCTTAAAGCAGGTAATATGAAAGGTAAACAAATTATTGAACTTAAAACTGCTGTGCCACCTAAAAAGGAAGAATTTTACAGAGGAACTATTATAATTCAATAAATGATCTGTCAATCTAAAGATCAAACAAAAAATGTATTTATCTACACTTACCTGTTATCGTAGCTAAGACCAAACCAGTTTTATAATTAGTTTCTTTTGAAATTTTTTTTTCACCTTCCAAAAATTTGAAATCCATGAAAGGCTCTTGAGTGTAACCAAAGAGGTAACACGACTTACAGGAAATAACTAATATGAACCAGAACTATCTTAAATTTTAATTATTATTCATAAAAGGCTTTTTGATTTTCTACACGAATATTGACAAATAGAATATATTCCCTTCAGATTCTTTTCATAAATCATTTCATGGTTCATTATTTTTTCTAATTTAATAATTATAAAATACTTGATGAAAGGAATATGGTCCGGGTGCGGTCAAGAAAAACTCAAATAGTAGAAATATACTAATTTAATGAGCCAACGTGGGGCGAAACGTTGGCTCATTAAATTAGTATATTTCTACTATTTGAGTTTTTCTTGACCGCACCCGGACCATATTCCTTTCATCTTTACACACGGTCAATCAATAATCTTCCATTACTATTTTTTTGTTCTTTTTTGACCGCACCCGGACCATATTCCTTTCATCTTTACACACGGTCAATCAATAATCTTCCAGTATAAAATACTTGGTATTTTCTCTGTATTCATAAATGAACGAGATTTGAGAAAAGGATACTATAATTAGCTGCCATACTTAAAAGAAATGGCGAATGGTAATCTTTGACTTTAATTCTAAATGTAAAAATAATCAGCCCTGGAGTATTGGAGAGAAACTGTTGAAAATAGCTGGCGAAGTACGGACAGATTTTTTTTTTTCCTAACCTTTATTAAATTTGTACAATACATACATACAAATGCATAATAAACATGGCAAATGTATACTAGCATACTGCCTTTTATTGCATTGTAAGGTTCGTTGCAGGGTATCAAGGTAGTCAAAATCATGCAGCTAACGTCAGTGGATTATTGAAACGGGGAGGGACGTTCCGCTACGACAGATATTTTTTTTATTTTAATTATCTTTGAGCGTTAAACATCGAAATATCAAGAGGGGGTTAAATAATTTTTTCAAATATATTAGATAAAAATGGATGAATACTGACTTTGAAAGTACTTTATTTAGTTTTACTATTCTCAATAATGGACCTTTGTTAAGAAGAATAAAAAACATTTGATTTTACGTTTCAAGATATGCAACTTCCAAAATCTGATTTAAAATTCCTTCCGTCCGCGGATTTGCCTGAAACTACTTGGTCCATTTTTTTTTTTACATTTAGTAGCCCTCGATGATTCTTAGAACTTGATATTAATATCCGTCAATTTTCTTCGATTATGATTTCGAGATGCTTTTTAATTGTTTATTATTCATTGATATCATAAACAAATGATTTGAACAATAAACCATTATGTAATATTATTTAGGTGAATATCTTAAATAAAACTTGTTTTCCTCTTTTATCGTTTGAACTCAACAAGAAATAAACCAAAAAGAAAGTTGAAAAATTTACTTTTACCGTCTTACAAGGGTTCATCACTCTGAGGTTAATACATTGACGTAAAAGACTAACAGTATTAATAATATGATTCTTTAGAAAGTTACATTTTTTATCGGATTTAGGATACTTACGTATCATTTCGTCAAGGCCAATTGTAGTTTATAACCTACTCTATTATTATTTTTTTAATAAGTTCATATCTATCAACTTCCGCTCGCAACGCTTGCTCAAAAGGTATAAACAAACCAGTGTCCGATTTGCGGGAATTAACCTGATTTTCGGGGATTGGGAATTTCGGGTAAAATGGCTTTACGTTATATGTAGAACGCTAGAGATGCATGGGTGAATATAATTTTTAGGCTTTGGGCGGATTCATTTGAGGAGCTCGGGTTGATTTATATTTGAGGCCCCGTTTGGAATCTTTTTTGGGGCCGGGAACGAATTATCTTATGGGCTCAGGACTATAAAAATTTTCCTTTGAGTAACCATCCAACACCATAACTGTTGATGAAGTGAATAAAAAATTTGAATAGAATTAATGTCAAGATAAGAAATACAAAAAAACAATACATAAGAATGTTTTCCAGCCCGTCGTCATTACATTTGGTAAGGTTGATATGTTGCGATATTTGTTTGTCGAGGTGATACATGTGACAGTTTTTACTTGTACTACCAACTATCACGTCAATCCCAGTAGGTCAATACTGTCACAGCAGTAAATGCAGTCATGACTGTAACTATCAAACAATTATGCCATGGTAGTGGCTGCGACTTTTGTCACAATAATTGTTTGTACACTGTATACATATGATAGTTGCTTCATTGTATCACTTGTACAGACAACTATCACGCCAGAGGTAATGCGAGAGAAAAATCATACAGCTACGTTATAACGATTCTCCAAGAGCGGGTAAAGTGGTAGATATTTTTCGGATAAAACAGGTATTTCCAAGGTGCTAAACGGGTATTTTTCGGATAGGTGAATCGGCAGTACTAAGACGAACCCTCCAACAGAGCCTTTTCAGTCGACGTCGGGTAGTGAATTCGCATAAATACTTATCAGATTATATAGTCAGGATATATCCAACAATTGCTCCCCTAACCCCACCCACAGTCTGTGCTGGGACCTCTATTATTCGTAGTCTTCACAGCGCCAGTGGTCGCCATCAAACATCGGCATGCAATGGTAGCAGCCTATGCAGACGATATAGGGGTCTACGCCTCCAGCATGAGAGCTGAACTAGCCCTCCACCACGCACAAGCCACCTCTGCCACCATCGTGGCTGCTCTCAAGAAGGATGGCATCAGAGTTAACCCAGCTAAGACGGATGCCATCGTCATGTCCTTTCAGAAGGGCAAGAACAGCAGACTACCCCAGCGGTTCGTCGTGGATGGCGAGGGTCGGAATATCTCCAACACCATCCTCTACCTCGGCGTGACTCTTGACCGACACCTTACCCTCTCCTGTCCCGCCAAGGGGAGACTCAAGCTGGCCGGCAGAAGTCGCATAGGCTCTACCATCTCCTGACGTCACAACAACTTTCATTGCGCCTGAAGCTACAAATATATAAGGCCATAATTCGTCCAACACTGCTCTATGGAGCACCACTAATGAGACACCTCTACAAAACGACACTGGCCACTCTACAGAGTTTCCAGAACTCCCTCTTGAGGCGAATAGTACGAGGAACTTCACTCCAGAGGGCCCGGAACAGAGAAATTTGTGAAGAGCTCCAACTCCCAAACGTGCCAGAATTTATAGGCCGTAGGCACATCAAGTTCTTTGATGGGCTGAAAGCCTGTGCAAATCCACTGTTCAGAGAAATCACTCCTCCACCAAGACCTGGGAGGTGGCAGAGCACTGTTCCCCTGGTCGATGTTCTCGCCTTGGGAGGGACTTCTGGCTCTACAGCCTGAAGTCATCACTTCAACACCACCAACAGGAATAGCCCCTCCCTATTCCTAGTACACTCACGACAGACTCATGCCATCATCGATGACACCGCCTTCAGCGGACCTGGCAGCTTATCTTATAATGCCACACTGGCAAACCAAGATATATTATTTTGCCTGCATATATACATTTATCTCTTCTTTGTATATATTTAATTTGTTGTTTTTAATTTTTTCTTTCTAGGAGGTCAGAAAAAAAAAAAAAAAAAAAAATTGCTCAAGATGAGACAGGATATTACGAAAGTTAGATAGATTTAACTATTCATATATATTATTCCTTATTGGTACTGATTTATTCATATATCGTCAATTTCATAACTCATTCCCATTTACAAGATTTGTACTTATTGTTTTTGGAGTTATAAATCGATAAGTAATCGAACCTCTAAGGCTTACTGTTTCTCTGACGTGTAGTAGAAGTAAAATGAAATTCCAAGTTAATTCATCAAAATTAAATCAACAGTTGTAATTGTTGATTTTTCTCTGATGACAGCTCTTTTGAAATTTTAATTCGTAAGCTTGCTCTTTGGAATGAGCCGGGGTTAGTAAACATCTTATGTATTTGTTTTATATGTGCTTAGATAGATCTTTTATTTTGCTTCTCATTATTTTATGATTCAGTTCTCAAGTTTTTTACTTATGCAGTATAAATTTTCCAAGTATTATTAAATTTGTTAAAAGTGTTAACTGTTAGTAAAGTGTTTAGAGACTACATGTTTTGACATTCATTGAAGTATTAAGAAGGTTATTGTTGGTAAATAATTTAGACATTGACATTTTGAAACTGGAGTAAAAGGATTTGGTAAGTTAGTTGCTGTATTATAATTTCTTTAATAACTTATTATGGATTACTAGTGTTAGGACATGGTACCACTTTTTTGTTTTTAGGATTTATTGGGGGTGAATTGCTCTAGTACTTTTCTTATTTAGAAAAGATAAGAAAAATCTTTGAAACTATATTATTATAATAATTATATTAGATGACAGTAAAGGATTTAAGTAAAGTAGTTTATTAATGTCCATGATTTCACATGGTGACTTTTCCATTGTGATTGAATTGATAACTTCAGCATATTACACATTTTCCTTAATTATTTTTGATAAAGTTTTTATTGTTACATTCAATTCATAATTCTGACTAATTATATTTGGTGGATGAATTAGATAATAGGTTGTGTATACTGTGGTAACAGTATACAAGTGCTCCTCCATTTTGGGCAGCGGCATTGCAGTTTATTACATGATGTTTGCTGTATCATTAAGTCAATCATTTCTGAGACTGGTTGTAGGAGAACCTGTGAATTTCTCCTTTCGATGACATGTCTTCTGTAGACTAAAAGGCTTCAGTATCCTATTCTTATTACGTCTTTAATTGAAGAAGTTAGTACAAAAGGGATCAACAATCCCAAAAGGACTTCTCGTCTGTTGAGTTCAGTCCTAAATTGTATAAATGGAAATCACCCAATGGTGTTATATTATTATGGACAACAATGGTTGACCATTTCCTCATTGTTTATAAGAGAGTACACTTTGTATACCATGTCAAGAGAATTATGAATTAGTACCAGTAATGTATTTGTAGTAATAATAGTTAGAATAAATAATAATTGTTCAAGTATCTTTGAATGATATTATTGCTGCCGTCTTATTGTCCCTTTAATGGAACTGATCAAAGGGACATGACAAATTTTTGTCATTTTTCAAATCAAACAAAGTAGACTATATTCCATCATCGTGGTCTAATAAAAAGCTCTATTTATCTTGAAATTTTAAATTTTACATCTGACAAAGTTTTGATGTGTTTTTGTGATTAGTGTTTTCTCTCAACCTTTTTAAAGGTAATTTAGTATTATACACTTATAATTTATGTTCAAAAGTCCCGAGAAGGTCGCATGTTTGATTGTTATTTTCAAAGTTAACTTTTATTGTTTGCAATGTAAACAATACCTATTCAGATTTAAATCAGTTATATGTTTCATTGTTTTAGATTATTTGCACTTATAGCTTATACTGTCTGTACTATTTCGTTTTTCTCTTTGAAAACCTTTTTTTAAAATTAGATTAGATATAGCTTTAAAATTTTTAGCATTCGTAGTTTTATCTGACTTTTTTAACTCGAAGGTTTACTTTGTTCAAAAACACTAAATTCCAAATAATCTCGATAGTTTCAAAATGAAAATACTAAATTCTGAAGTTTTCTCGAGGCCTTCCTGATCTGTAGATTAGATATTTAGTATTATATTGAAGATTTGAGAATAGTCTTATTAGAATATACTTAAATATTAGTTAGGCCTTTGTTTTGTTACAGTTTTTCTTGTTTGTTTTTAATTATTATAATATTAAAATAATTAATTTTTGTATTCTACATAAATATTATGTTATTCATTAATTTGAATGAATTTATCCTTTCAAAATGATAATAATAATAAATTAAATGAAATAATGTAAAGCAAGTAAATTGATATATCTACTGTAAATAAGTTATTAAATTATTTTAAGAAAAATGAATTTGGTCTACCAAGAGTTAATTTGATTTCATATCATTTGTAAATATTCACTTAGAAACCAAGGTCAATGTAATCAAACTGAAATTGCTTCCTTGAATAATTGGAAATTTTTAACTTTTTCATTTACCACAATTACAGACCACATTCATTATTAAACGTATGCACTTTAAGAAAGCTGAAAATAATTCGATTTCAAATCGAATTGAGTTAGTGTGGTTTTTGATGTTTCATTACTTCATAATAAGAATTTTATTGAATTTTTTAACTTTTTCTTTTAACAAGATTATAGGAGTAACAAAGACCTGAAGGGTTATGAGATGGTTATAGGATTTGTAATGGCTTCTATCATGTTTTTGTTTTGTTAATTTCATGACCATAATTATGTAACTGACATAAATTACTTATTCTGTCTGGGGAAATTATTCAATTTATTTCCTTCTTTATGCCTCTTTCATGACTTGGCATGTTAGTGGGTCATTCTCTACACGTGCTACATTTTCTACCATTAAAAAAAATTTTGTTTCTTACCTTTTTAGTGATCTATTTTTATAAAAAGGCTGTCATAGAAATCACTAATTTTTCTGGTACACAATTATAAAAAAAATTGTGATTCCAGAGTTGTGAAGAAATAATGGAAAATCCACAATATCTTAATATCCTAAGTATTAATATCTCAAAAATCACCAAACTGTATGATAAAAAATCATAACTTTTTAGAAAGTCTTCATAACTAGAACAGTAAAATTGAAATTTATTTATTAGTTGATTAGTTCTCGAGTTAGACTAGCCTAGGGATGTGACGGCCATGCGGGATGGGGTGCAGGTCCTAGTGCGCTAGGTTCAGAACGTTGTGGGTTCGATTCTTGCCTGGGGCAGTTAAATATTAATTTTTCGGCGGTCCCAAAGAATGTATCTTGACACTCCCACCTTGGTTAGTATGCGGCGGCAACCTAGGTAGCCGTCAGGGGTTGGCAAAAAGGACCCACAGGCCCTCTTGCCGGACTTCCTCCCCCACTAAATACCAGTACCAGTACACTAGGCTATACCTTAGCAATGGTTTCTCTTACTTAATTATTATAATTCAAATATAAAGTACATTTGTTTCTTTTCAAATAAAGAAAAATTGTAACGAAAATAATACTAATACTAAGCAGATGCAATTTACAACTTAATTATTAAACATGACGTTAACAGTACTATTTACAATAAATTTAAGTACTAAAGTTAAATTCATTTGAATGATCAGGGTTTTTTGTTCTTTTCTTGTTCCTGTGCATACCTCAAACTACCTACTTTATTCCTGTAAAACAAAAAAAAAGATGAATATGATTAATTATACTTTGATGTTACCTAAAATATAATTATAAAGAGTGAGAATAAGATTATTATCCAAGATGTTCTAAGCTACGAAAACGTTTGCACTTTAAGAAAGCCGAAAATAATGCAATTTGAAATCAAATTGAGCTAGTGTCTTTTTGATGGTATCATTACTTCATAATAAAAATTGTATTTATATTTTATTGCCCTTCACAATATGGGTATTTGAGAAACAACATTCCTACATATGAGCATCAGTTTGAGTCTGCATAAGAAAATAAGTAAAGTAGGCTTTCCTCACGACCTATAAACTCCAGGTTTGTGAGGATTTTCAAAAAATAAAGGGCTCATAGTTTGCTGTGTGATAGCTTAAGGAATTCTGGCTTTGAAATAACGATTATTGACTAAATAACTCCTACTGACACATAAGTTTGTTGTATAATTAAGTTTTACCCAACTCCTTAAGGTTAAATGAAACCAACCAGGGTTGTGAGGAAAAAGATGGAGACTCTCATAAATCTCGACAATTGGTTGCTAACCAGGCGAAAACAAATGAGCTAGCAAAATCTAGGAAGTTACAGACGAATTCGTTGGAAAAGTCTCAGTGTTTAAAACCAACTAATTTTTCCATCATGCACGTTTTCCAGAATTGACCACGTTTTTAAACGTTCCAGGGTTGTGATGTTGAAATATGAGACAGTCATGTTTATGATGTAAAATCTAAATGGCGAAGATGAATTCATTCTCCTTAAAGTACTTAGGCTTCTTGTCAGAAATCTTGCCTCAATTTTTCTGTATCTCTTTCCCTGTCGTTGATAGGAGCATTCAACTATGTAAAAGTTATAACAGGGTTATAACCCTGAGA
This sequence comes from Halyomorpha halys, assembly GCF_000696795.3. NCBI lineage: Eukaryota > Metazoa > Arthropoda > Insecta > Hemiptera > Pentatomidae > Halyomorpha > Halyomorpha halys. The sequence continues at coordinate 531,687 of NW_027115842.1, forward strand.
CACTCCAGGGTTACAAGGGAATCGAGCTTTGAGAATTTTTCATTACCTCTTACTGCAATAAAACAACTATTCCAAATGAGTAAGTTTGTAGCACAGTCCTTCCGCTAAATAATGTCATTTTTTCATATCCATTTATTAATAGTAAAGACCTAGAATCAGTCAGGGACATTGTAGAAAGAATTACCCAAATATAGTATGTTGAAGGCACAGTTATTTAAAAGTGATTGAATTTCTTCATAATTTCTTTTACTAGTGTAATAAACTATATCCATGAGGCTACAAAATCAGTCAAAACAATTAAAATTACTATAATAAGAGAAAAATAATCTGCACAGTTAGTCGTGTATTGACAGAAAACTTCACAGCTAAAGAACTTTTCATTAAAAGGTAGCTGTGTGTATGAGGAAGGTTTGAAAGAAAGATAAGAGTTTCAGGAATAATATTGAAAAAAAAATGTAAAAAGTAAATTTCTGTGAGAGAAAACGTCATATAGTAACAAAGCTTTTTAATTTTGTAACATTTCAGTAGAAATAAATAACTATAGAACCTGTTGAATAATCTAGGACATTCTTATTTCTTTATTTTGCATTGTAGTGATGGTCAAAGAAAGTACAAAATAGTAGACAAAACTATTTGTTTATTATGATGAATTGATAGTAGACCGTGAATTATATTTATATTAGCAGATGATTGGGTGTGCGGTGAGTGAAGATCACAAATAAGTAAAAACTTATAAGTGGCATTGTTTCGGCCTGAATTTCAGACCTTCATCAGGGTCAAGAATAAAAACAAGATAACAAACATAATGATTAAATGGAATTACGGAAAAATAAGAAAATAACATATAATGTAGATATATAAGTAATTTAAAAATCTATTACCATGCATTTTCTTCAATACTGCTTATGTACCCGTCGGATTTAAGTAATCCGATATTTTCGGTTCTTTTTTGAATTTGTATAAAGTCATGGTCTGGGGTCTCATTTTCTGATGCCCCCCTTGCTCCGGACACCGGAAGACTTCTTAGACGCTATGACTGCAATGCCGCCCCAGCCTATGCACAATGCAAGCTAGGATCTAGCCTGCCCCTACCATCACGCCGGATTCTAGGACACACTGGCCAGCCCTTGATCAAGACAGACGTATTTTCTGACACCAGGCGAAGATTCATGGTTTTCACCATTTCACCCAATGCACACCTGGACGAGGGTAGCGGCCATAGGACACAGAAGTAACCGCAGCAGCGAGACTTCCAACCCTGTCACCAGATAAGCCATATTCTTTTAGTTACGAGACCACCTTCTGAAATTGATTGTATTTAACATAATAATAATTTGCATTAAACTAACACACTAAAACGAGATGCCCCTCCAGGGAATCATACTTTTAGTGTTATTAATGAGCAGAAAGTTCCATAAATTTCAATCCCCCTTTTTCCATAACAGTATTTTCAACATACATTCGGGATACTTGAAGTAAGACACGAACAGGACAGGTCCCGATGTAAACAGTATCTGTATCTGTTATCTTATGTTTCTTGTTATTTTATACTATCATTTAATCATTACGGTTGTTATCTGGTGTCTTTTTGTGTTATCTAGTGTGTGTTTGTCCTTAGCCCCGATGATGGCCTAAAATTCTGGACAAAACGTTGGCATTTATTATTAAGTTTGTACTTATTTATGATCTTCACCGACCCCTAATCATCTTCTCATATTTATTTATTAGTTTTATTCTACTATTTTTAACCGCCACCTGGACCATCTTGCTACATTTATCTGATATAGTCAAACTAATAATCTTCCAATGCTTCTTTATTTTTGCATTTTTCAAACTGAAAAATATGTATATTCTGTTACAGAAACAATGAGGAGAGCTCATGGCAATTATTACCAACCGGTTCCAACCTTCGATGGGCCTAGTGGTTCCCTCGAAGAGGAAAATGACCAGATGACTAACAAACTCAAAGATAAAATAACTGCTTTGAAGCACTTGTCAATCGACATTGGCGCGGAAGTCAAGTATCAAGATAAGATGCTACATGGAATGTCAGAAGACTTCGATCGTACTGGAGGCTTTTTAGGAAATACCATGAATAGAGTTTTACGTCTGACCAAAGGAAGTCATAATTATTATATTTTGTACCTTTTTATATTTTCCATTGTTGTATTTTTTGTACTGTACATAGTATTAAAGTTTAGATAAAATTGTTCTGTTTTTATAAATTATACACATGGTCAAGTCAGTATATTATATAAATTATTTAGCTATGTGAGGGAGGGGTTTATTAATTGATTTTATTTTATTGATTAATCAATCTCTTAATCGAGAAAAATGAAACTGTGGCCGTGTTTATAAAATTCTTGATAAATTACCACCTTAGCTTAAAAGCCATGTTGCTTCTATGGAACACGAGAGAGATATTTGGTTTGAAATTAAATTTGAAATATTTTTTTAAAATTTATATCTAAATACAAATTTTTTTTAAAAGATTGTAAATATATTTTTTTTGCCTGTATAATTTTACCTAGAACTTTGAACTGTAAATAAAACACCAAAAATAAAATTACAAATTTAAATTGACAAGAGTTTGAAATTATTTCCATATCAAATCATATTTGAGAACCTAACTACTCATACATGTATTTTTGTTAACTTCTATAGTTAAATTTTCTGTTATGTCGGTTTTAATTTATAATTGTTAATATATTATTTATTGTCAGAGAAATATTTTGGAAGAATTTATTAAAGAAATTTATGTCTCTTGAACTTATGATATACAACCCATTTCCTTTAAAAGTCATTGATCATTTAAAATGAATACATGTGTAGTATGACTATATATCTTTGATGCGCTGTCATAAGGGCTTAAGGCGAAAATGAGAGCAAAAACAAAGTTCAAAACATATTATAAAATCTAATTATTGATATTTATGTAATTGTTATTTTTATATAACAGTAGGGGTAATAATGATGTGTTAAATGTAAAATGCCTCATCCTTATGGAACTCCATCCCTTCCAACATCCGTCGCTCCAGTACCCTCCCTACCTTTAAATCCCGCCTGTTCAATCATTTCCTATCCATTCAGACCCCATAAAATTGTAAATTAATATAATTGTAAATATTGTAATATGCTCTTTTTGAGTAAATAGTATATTTTGATGTATAAAGGGTTTTTGATATGTTTTATTTTTTGTATCATTTTAATATTGTTCATTTGTTTTTTTTTTATCCAAAAAACAAGCTAACTAATTTTCATTGTCCATAATAAATTTGTGATTCAAAACAAAACCAAGATGGCGGTACGTATTCTTCAGTCAACAAGTCCGTTGAATCAAGGCCATGTTGAGCAGATTCAAATATCATAAAAACTATTTTAACTCTTCCCATCATAATTGAAAAAACAGAAGTCAAGAAATAGTGCTAAAGAATAATATTGAGAAAGTAAATCATTTGCAAAAATCCCTAACTGTTGTGCGACAATCGATGTTTATATGGAACATCGAGGCAGGTTTTTTGGTTTTTAGATTCATTCGTTGTTTGGGCGCGCAGGAGAAATGATGTTTGCAAGATGAGGAGGTCCTCATCAATTTCTGTCCAGCAAGGGTGGACAGTTTGAAAAAGGAAGAGAACCAAGAAGAAAAATACTTTGAGTTTGGATTGCCTGGTGAGAGGACGTCCGTCGGCTGAAACCGGGAAAGTTTGGAAGCCATTATTGTGAGAGAGACATAGCTTTTTGGAAGGAACGGGAAGCCAGGTACGATAGGACCTAACATTAGAAAAAAGAAGATACCAAGAATCATCAAAAGAAGATTGTGAACTGGGTTAGTTTTGTTATACTAAAAATATATACATGTGTAAAATAGATATTAATTTAATTAAGTGTAATTATTGTGTCTGTTTCTGATTGCCTAGCAACTCGCCCTGAGATTAATTATACAGAGAACTTTCTGTTCTAATCTCTCTATTGTACTTTCTAGAGCCCAGGTCTGACGGCCATATATCAGAGAGTTATCATGATATTGCACATCCTTAGTTTCAGATTTTTACATCTATTTCTGGGAATTTATTTTCAACTTGAAAAAAAAAAGTCCCTTTTTGTTCCTTTGAAATTGCTTTCATATTTTTTATTTATCTGGTTTTTATTACAACTAACAATGAGAGATAAATGTAACCTAGTCTTTTAGCAATTCGCAACATTAGTGGAATCACCATAAATAACTTCAACTTGATAAGCATCATTTTTGAGATATGGTGAACCAGTAAGTGTTTCAAGACACGCACAGACAGATTTTATTATTGTAGATTTAATATTCTTATGTACTCTGACGAGGGCAAATTACATTAATCAACATTTTTCTCTCAATAATGAGAAATCAACATATGGCAAATACCATGGAAACTTCTACTTCTATGAACTATTATATAGAGCATTTTACTAGCTTCAATTGGATTACTAATATACATCTGAATGTATAGTTCAATTTATTAATTGTTCTTGAGATATTAAACTTTTATCAACATATTGCCTGTCCAAATTATTTAAAAATTAATAATCTGCTCGGAAGGAATCAAGAAAAACTGATGATCAAACCTATTAATTCGAATATTTCTGGAGAATATTGTAATACAATATCGTGGGATATTATCCATATGACTTTTCATTTTTGAGCTAGATGGTTGAATGGTTCACAAAATGACCATGTTGTGAGACTAGGTTTTTTGGACTCAGGGAACCTCAAAACATGAATTTCTGTAAAAATTTATCAGGATCGCAATATTTTCTATTACTATGTAATCTATATATAAGTCCGTGATATTAAAAATTAATATACTGCTATGTATTTGTCCCAGGATACTGTTTTTCAATTTCAGGCGCTTTTTAAATGTTGCTCGATTTAACTATCTTAATGACTCCTCTTCTCGTTATAAGCTAATATTTCAAAAGTGATATAGGACCATTGCTCTCCGGGGGTTTAGTGGGGCGGGTCCGGTGGGGAAGGATAGCCTTTTTTTTAGTGTTATGATCTCTTGTGAGATTGTGACATGTCGTACATCGACCAACCTACTCGCTATAATTGTCTCTTTGAAAATTCAGATAAGTAAGGCTACCATGGAGGGCGGTAGTGGAGGGTTTCATGCCGTTTTTCAATTTCAGGCGCTTTTTAAATATTGCTCGATTTAACTATCTTAAAGTCTCCTCTTCCCGTTTTAAGCTAATATTTCAAAAGTGATATAGGGCCGTCGCTTTCCGGGGGTTTAGCGGGGAGGGGAAGTATAGCCTTTTTTTAGTGTTATAATCTCCTCTTGTCCGCTGAAAGCAATTATCCAAAAATAAGTCAATTAATTAATTAACTTTGAGTCCTGCAAAACTATTATTGTAATTGGATTTTTTTCCAAAGGCCTTTTGTGTGTTTACCAGTTACCAATTAAATACCTTTGTATTTATAAGATATTGTTACCATTAATTATATAATATAACAAGGAATGGTATTGGGTAATATAATAGTATATAAACTACATCAAGGAACAAAGTGTTTATTTACATTGATTTTATTAAAATAAATTATAAAATGATCCAGATGGATGGTTGCCATAAAATATGAATTACATTAGCACTTGTTACCTAATGTTTATCTCAATGACTGCTGAGGGATGGCGTCCAGGTCTCATAGCCCTTCTTAGGACTTCGTCTGGTAAAAATGCATCTTGCCCTTTCTTCAGTCTCCTGTGTGTGTTCTTTTTCTGCTCCCACTTGTTCCTAAAAGGGGTGTCACTTTCCATTCCTATTTCTGATTGGTGATAACTTAACACCCCTCAAGGTCCTGAGAGGAGGTGGGAAACAGAAATGATCGCTTTCGGTCTTTACCTGCCTTAAAACCTTTTACAGGGCTCTGTTTCATAATGAAAGTTATTAGTATTAGTTCATAGTACAAGTGTATAAACTAGTGTGGTTATAATACTAATACTTACTTTTTCCATGATATGGATGACTATTAGTAATATTAGAGGAATTAAAAAATACTAAAGTACAAGTTACTATTGCACAAGTCTGTGTAATTGAATTAAGATAAATCTACAATACTAATAGTATTAGTTTGTACTTTATTATGAAACAGGGCCTAAGTGTGAAAAACTCTGGTACAGGACTAATGTGGATACAAATACAGGAGTGAAGTGTTCCTTGATAAGTATCCCACCATGGCCAGGTATCGGAACATAATGCAAAAACTTTAATAATATCAGTAATTGTTAATATTCTCATCGCTTAAGCCTGAAAAAAATCTTTACATCTTTATTATATTAATTTTTACTTCTTTCTTCCTTTTTTTCAAATGAACGTTTCCAGCTTCTCTGCCTATTATCCAGTTCTTATTATTAATTTGTGGACATTTTTTATTTAAGATCAAAAATCATTTTGATATATTCCCAACATAACATAAGTCCTATTTTTTTTTTCTTTCATTTTTTGCTATTTTAAAATAATATTACCTTTTCAAATACACTTCCCTCATAATATGTCTACTCACTTCTCCATATTTCAGTGCACTGTGCCCTGCCTACTTATTACTTTTATTATTTTAAAAAAAAAAATACATGCGTAATTCTTGAAACATCCCAAAACAACTCAAATTAAGAAAAATAATCTTGGTGTATACCAGAAAAATGTGTGGGTTTCGGCGTTTTGCGCCGAAACGCGCCTGACGTGACAACTTTATGCTAAATATTGGAATAATAATATTAATAAAATAGACACAATATTTGAATCAAGATATTCATTTTCCTTTACAAATGATATTTATATTTAACAATTAATTTCCATTATTCTGTTCATATCGGACGATACTTCCGCCTTGCTTCGGCTTGCTCTGGTGTCTCCGACAATTTTAAACGGTTTCTAAAGTCACTTTGTCGATCACTGTTAGATTTAGGATCATTTTCTCGTTTACTACCCATGTTCACTAGTTCAATACCAGTTGTATACTGATTCAATCTTGATATATAGTAGCTATTATAGATTTTTAATTAATACCAAAATTTTATTATGCGCATATTCCTTATTTCAGACATAATTTAATGATCAGAATACATCATTACCCCCACCACCGCACTCTCCGTTACGCTACACTTTTGCCTACATGACTTCCAGTATCTATAACCTCAATTACCCCCACTACTATACTACTAAGCCACGCCCATTCTATTTCCGTTACGCTACACTTTTGCCTACATGACTCCCTGCAATCTAATTTATAAGACGTTGTCACGTCAAAAAGATGGTTGAGGTGACATTTCTCTTCAATAAAAGTTTGTTTTTTTTAAATAATATATAAATGGTATTGTAGGAAGATAGTCCGGGTCAATAAAGGTACAAAATAGTAAGAAAACTATTTATTGTTAACCGTTTGACCCCACTTGGCAGGGCTATCAGAATGAAACAAACATGACAACTAATAAATCAATATTTTGGATTTGAAACAGCAGCATGATGCATTTGTTATCATCAATCTGACAGCCCTGCAAACTGGGGTCAAATGTTGGTTAACAATAAATAGTTATTTTATACTACCAGGGCATATCCAGATGGATGGTTGCCATAAAATATGAATTA
>NW_027115842.1:540626-545044 GCF_000696795.3 Halyomorpha halys
GATTATTTGAAAATATTTATTTATTTATAATTTCCCCCAAAAAAACGACAGGACTTTTTGAATGACCTGGTATTTTGATACCTTTATTGACCGCCTATCTTCTATATCTAGAATATATTATCTTCTATCTTCCTACGGTCAACTATCGTTTTCCAATATAAATGGTATTGTTCAGTTTTTTCTTTTTCTAAAAAGTGTTAGTGACAACCTGTAATTAATAAATGTTTAACCAAAAAAGATATCAATAAGAAAGTATATGTTTATATGGAAACGATTTATTTTAAATATATTTTCTTTCAACATTAACTTTTCGTATGAATAACTGTGACATAAATTTAATAAGTAATAAACTGAAACATCTCAATATAAAAATAGCATTTTCACAATTTAAAAATGTTTTAATTTATTTACAGTTTCTAATCTAAACTAAAAACCAAATATAACAACAATTTGTGTGTATGTTTCATCAAAGGAGAATAAAAACAAAACAACTAATTACAATCGACATACTAATTTTAATTCATATCACAATATTTATCACCTACTAATAATATCTTTTTAAGACATTAATAATTAATTTTTATTACAGTAACAATAATGGATTTATTTATACAATATACAACAAAAGGCCCACTTTGATAATAATTACGTTTCTCGTTAGAAGGATATTTGCGTTAATTCCTTCGAGTAAATCTGTTGATTAAGAAATAAGAAATCAACGGCCAGACGAGGATGAAGATAACGGCTTCTTTGGTGAGACCACCAAAACTGTTCGATCGATTCTGAAACAGATGGAAGTGTTCAGTTTTATATTAAAATAAAGTTGAATAATTGAGTCCAAAAATCAGATATAACAAACTAATTTGATATAATAAAATTATCTTAATTGTAAAACTAAGGGTGTCTAATTCTTAATAAAACATTACACTTAAATAGGGTGAACTTTCACGTATTTCCCAATTATGTCACAATAGTATCTTATTAATTTAAATACTAAAGGAACAAAGATAAAGATAGAACAAAAAAGAAGGTACACAAAACTAACAGAACCAACCTTGGAAAAATGGAACTCGAGGGCCTGTATTCTACTGTTAGTAACAGCTACGTCTCTGCGTAGATTTTCAACTGCTTTGTGCAAAGTTTCACTTACAGAATCTGTAAAAAAAAAAAAATAAAAAAAAATATATATATATATATATAAAATCAAAATAGTTCATTATTATAATCTGGTACAGGTAACTGAAATTTTTTTTTATCGACCCGATGAGGTTATCTATAGGTAACCAACCTCTATTAACCAGAGCAGGGGATCAAGTTTTCATTTCTTGGGACTGTTACAAAATAAAAGTCAACCCCTCAAGTTGGATTCAAACCAGCGCTGCTGCAGTTGCAAGGTTGGCAAGGTGTGATACCTTAACTACCTCAGGTAACTAAACTGTTTAATTGATTTATATCAAATAAAACCTGGTTTGAAAATTGAGATTTAGGAGGTTTGTCAGTAAATAAAGGAAATTTCCTGCAATGCACTTCTTGTTCTATATGCTTGAAAGCATCCAATGGAGTGAAATATATTCATTTCATGGTTAACATCCTCATTTCTAATCTTACCTGCATCCTTGATTCCTATGCCCCACTCAAAACCTCTACCTACTTTCTGTTGCTGTCTTGGATGTATCAAGAAATAAGGGACCTGCAGAGGAGGCGTAAAGCAGCACGTAGAAGATTCACCTGTACAAGACTATCAGATATACAGAGAGCTGCAAACCGTTACAAAATTAACAGTCAGGCGAGCAAAATCCAAATACATCCATGAATCCATCTCCTCTGCTTCTGACTTCAAATCAAAATGGCAACATCTTCAAAAACCTCTCTGCAAATCCACCTCATTACTCTTTCCAGTTTCATCCGACAAACTTAATTCATACTTTTTATCTGTCCACTCTGTAACAGTATTCCAGAGTGCCCTGGGGTTCAGAGAAAGGATACACTTTTTTTAAAGATGTTTTACCGTGTCTATATTGTAATATCCTCTTTTTTAATAAATAGTTGATATTTATAGATAAATTATTTTAATTATGTTTTTATTTATGTATATTGTTTATTTGTTATTTTAAATCAAAAAACAAGCTAACCAGTTTTCAATATCTAAAATAAAGACGCCTTTCAAAACGAGATAGATGGCGGTGCGCGTCCTTCCGAAGTGTTCGTTGGGTTGTTTGTTTGATAATATGAATTGAAATTTGTCAACTTTGGTTCTTACTATACAGTAATCCAGGAAAAGGAATATTCAAAGAAGAAATGGAGGAAAGTGAAAATTATCAATAAACTAATTACATCGCAAATAAAGCAGAGCGATTGTACTACAATCGATTATTTATTGGATCGAGCGGTAAAAAGTTGAAGAGGGAGGAGAGGAAACAGTGACTCTTGGTTTTGCGAGCTTGGAGAGAAGACGTCCGTTCAGCTAGAGAGGGGAAAGAAAAAAAAGCCATTGTTGAGAGTTGGAGATAGCATCATCGAGAAGAGATCAACAATTATCAGTGGAAGCTGTGTAATTGGTTAGTCTTGTTTCTAAGTAGAATTTATTGTGTTTGTAAAATGTCTAGAAATTAAGTTAGTCTTATTAGTAGTAAAGTGTCGTCTGTTCTGATTGCCAGGTAACCCGCCATGAGAAAAGTCTCTTATGTTATAAAATTATATTATCTGTTGAGTATTGAAGTTTTTAGGAGTTTTTTTTTTTTAACCCAAGCTATCTCCTGTATATTTGAAACAAGTTAAAGAACGATTTAAAATTCTTTTTAATTTATTTTTAATATTTATTTATTATTACAATATAGTTGTGAATTTTGTCTATCGTAGGTCCGCTTGGTCTATCAAACTTCAGTCAAAGCGGATATACGATAGACAAAATTCACAACGATATAGACACGCTAAAACATCTTAAAAAAAGTGTATCCTTTCTCTGGACCCCAGGGCACTCAGGAATACTTGGAAATGAGGCAGCGGATAAAGAGGCTGCTACAATGAACATTCCACCACTCCTAATTTATGAGCCAAAAGACAAAGGCATTTTTAAGAAACAGATCCGAAAAAGTTGGGATTCAATGGTGGCTGATGTACCACTCACCAATAAACTAAGAAATGTTAAAAAAACACACAAAAGTGGAAAAGTGCTATAAGGCGAAACAGAAGAGAAGAAGTTGTTGCAACAGTAAGAATAGGACATTCCTAATTAACACACCTCCACTTAATCACAAAAGAGGACCAACCTATATGCCAAACCTGTCAGTCCCCATTATCGATAAAGCATATAACTGAAGAATGCTCATCATTTCGTCAAGTCTTCGAAAATAATAAAATTCCTCGCACAAGAGAATTGGCCCTTAAAGACTCAGCAGAATCCATAGACAAAATAATAAAATTTCTGAAAGAAACTCAACTTTATACTAAAATATAATCCACTAATATCGACCAGTGTAAAAAGGAAATAGTCTACATTCAACTATCAAATGTCAAAGACAAGAAGATAAATAAAGTAAAAAGGGTGTAATAACCTAGATGTTGATCGCTCTAAATAAAAATCTAATCTAAAAAAAAAAAGTTATAATTTCAAGACAATATTTTCTCAGATCTAATCTATACAAAACAATTAGTTCCTAGCATCCTTTCTACAACCAGTCTTCAGTCAAAATTTTCAATCCACACCCAGGAAACAAGATCTTTCCATTCTGACATTTATGTCCCTCCACATTGAGCCAAAAAACATTGTTAAAATTCCTTTTTAGCCCCCTCAACTGCCTTCTGGAATTCCCTCCCTTCTAATATCCGATAGGCTTATTTCCTATCTTCATTTAAATCCCTCCTTTTCCAATATCTTCTTATATCCCAAACCGATGCTCCTAAACCATTATACTGTAATTTAAGATTGGAATCAGGATTAGAAGTGAATATATTTTTGTATGAATTGATTATATTATTTTCTTTTATTTGTTTTTAGCACTTCTATAATTTTTGATTTGGAATAAATATCTATTTTATTTGCTTATGGTTATATTGTTAACATTGTATAATATTATCAAAAATCATTTTTTTTTTCTTATCTATTCTTTTCTTCTTTTATTTTTAATTTAAAATAAGATTTTTTTTTTTTGTTCTTGTATACCAATTTTATACTTATCTGCCTATTGGATATAGTATAATATCATTACAAGTGAATATTTTTTTACAAATGAATTCATTATTTGATTTGTTTTTTACTTCCTACTTTTTTATTTTTAACTAAGGATAAGAATTTTTTTTCACAGATTTTATATTTATTTATATTATACACAATGTATAAATAAAATTAATTATATATAAGAAGATGGTCAGGGTTGCGGTCAAAAGAGAAACAAAAATAGTTTACAACTATTTAAATT
>NW_027115842.1:545798-547812 GCF_000696795.3 Halyomorpha halys
TTATATAAAAAGTTAAAAAATATTAAAAAGTAAAAATACCATATTTATATAAAGTAACAATTTTACCGTTTTAATAATAAAACGGTATCACAATTTCATCCTGCATGTATGCACTCAACACTTCTATAGCACTTTGATCTTTTCTATGGACCATTTTTATCTCCTTCATTATGATGAAGCAGCTTCTGGCATTGTGCGAAGGGGTTGGTCAGTATCCGAACTACCAGAAGACGAAACTTATGACAAATGGCATAAAAGAGGAGTGTGAAATTAACAGCCATAAGTTGGTATATGCTGAAGAGTATATTTATCTGAGGCAGTTAAAATATCATTCACGGATAAAGGAGCAAAGGAGGTCCAGAAGAGATTGGCACTTGGCTGGAGTAAGTTTTGGTTCCTCGGGCATATCATGAAGGGAAAAAGAAGTATTGGCCTTAAAAGGCAGGTCTTCAACAGTTGCATTAGCCCAGTGGTCACTTATGGATGCCAAGCGTGGTCACTGACTATAGCTCAGGAGAGGAAATTACAGGTGTAGCAAAATAATATTGGAAGATGTATTGTGAATGTGAGGAAAAGGGATCGAATAAAAAAATGGATCGTCAAAAGAAAAGGTGGAGCAATATGTTCAAGAGGATGGCAGGACCCCTCTGGTGGAGAGCTGCTATGGACAGGGATGTCTGGAAGGAGAAAGGGAAGGAACTGGCCTCCCAATAGGGCTGGTCACCCCGGGAAGTGCTCACTATTACTGTCCAAAGGGAAGGCCTATGCAGGAAAGGATGCAGAAAGATGGAAAGAAAATTGATAGAAGTTAATGTTTAGTCAATTAATGATATATATATATATATATAAAGAAAATTGATAGAAGTTAATGTTTAGTCAATTAATGATATATATATATATATATATATATAAGTTATTATGAAGAGACTATGTCCCAGAATGAAATCGATTTTCTATTCTAAATTAGTGATATAAATAAAATGAAATTATTTGCAAGACTTAAAAAGAAGAAGAAGTCAAGTAATCTATCGTGAACAGTCAATCAAATGAACTGTGACATTAGAAAGAAGGAAACCTCAAATGATATATCACAACTTAGCACTGACGTAATAACAAATTGATGTAACTAAACTAAAAATTTAGTGTAAAAAATGGGTAACTTACCCGCAGGAGTATGCCTTCTATTTTCAAGGTATCCATTGGGCAGTTTAACATCTGGTTGAGGAATGTTTACATTACCATTCATCTTTACACTCTTTTTCCATACTTCTTTATTTCTTGGTTCAGGTTCAGTTTGCTGAAATTGAATTTTTACTATAAATATTTTTTTGAAGAATTTTGTAGCTATTCAACTATTCAACATAAACAAACACATTCTCCTTATTAATTATCTTGGAAAGATTATTACAATTGATGAAAATATCAAAAAATCATTGTCATGAACTGCTGTGTAGAAAATAACATATATGTACTGAAAAACGCTAAGAAAAATTTTAAAATATACTAAAACTTATTCTGCGGTTTCTATAAATCAGAGTTAATTGAAACAGTAATGAATATTTTTTCTTAATCTTTTATTGACTTACATCCATCGAGTCTAGAAAATCGTCGTCCTCCTCTTCTTGCTCCACAGGCCCCGGAGAAGAGACTCTTCCTCGTACTGGAGATGTATCTCGAGATCCTAAATTGACAAGAAGTGTTAAAACGGAACAGGTTTTGTTTACTAAACTTATTTAAATTTATAATATTTTCTCTAAATAATATATGTCATATGAGTTGTTTATTCCCAAAATCCACCCAAATACAGTTATATCATATGAATTGGGTGGTTTTTCTAATTAAACAACTCATATGTTATAACCAAAATAGTTCAGTAGAAAATTATTCATTATAGGCAACTTTATTGTTTTGTTTTTTTATTAGGATTATTTTATATTATTCACAAAGGTTAAGGGAAAACCTTATGAACCACATTAGGGTATTTTTAAAAAGTAATTAATATTATAGAATAAAA
>NW_027115842.1:547862-551684 GCF_000696795.3 Halyomorpha halys
ATTATATTTTGTACGATTTTAATTTTCTTTTTTTGGCATAAATAAAAGGCTATTTCATTTCATGGGCCATTTTTATCTACATAGCAGACACAATTTTAAACATACAACTTCTATTAGTATTTATGATAATTTAATAAAAATTCTGCTTATTCTTAGCAGTTTTTCACATTCACTTTATTCTTCAGGTCTTTTATGTTTTATTATTAATTTACTGAACACTATGTAAATTGTCACTTTTTCCTCTCCCAACCCTATTTGAGGTGTTCGGTCATAATATATGGTAACTGAAATTTTCTTTGAATTAAAGTTATTGACATTGCTAGCTTTTTTTAAGGCTAAAATTGTTAAAAGAATCTTTAAGAAATATTTTTTCTTTAGAAGAATAAATAATATTGATATTAAATAATAGTAAACGAATCCTGTTTGAGCATGAAACATTGTAATTAACATTATAACAAGAAACATTTTAATTTTATGATTAACCTTGTTTTATCACTGGATGACTCATTAAACAACTTAGTTTTATTGTAACTTATTTTATTTATTAAAACTAAAAGGGTTTAAAGTGTTTTGAAAGTAGGTTTTTAAATTTTTTATCCTTAATTTTGATTTTTGAATCAAACATTCTGGTGGTTTTTCACGTATGAAAATGTTGTTTAAACTCATTTTAGGTAGATTTAATATTGGAAAGGAAACACGCCGTTTTTCAATTTCAGGTGATTTTTTAATATTGCTTGATTAAACTATCTTAAGTCTCCTCTTCCCGTTTTAAGCAAATATTTCAAAAGTGATATAGGACCGTCACTCCCAGGGGGTCTTAGTGAAGTGGATCCAGCTGGGACAGATTAATTATTTTTATTAGTACTATTGTGTATTAATAGTATTCTTATGTAAAGATAAAAAAAAATTATTGTATAAGGAAGCGAGGCACAATTGTGGTATAAGTCAATATGCACAACTGTTACTTATGTCATGCTTAATAAAATGTTTGGGCTTAATACTGTACTAATAAACTAAACCTATCACTGGATTTTTATTTGAAATAAGTATTCAACATTTTTTTCAATTTCAGATGGAAATCCTAACCTATGACTAAAATTGTAGTAAACCTTTTTCATCAAATATGATAGTACTGATTTTTAAAATGACAATGAAATGGTAAAAATATAAATATATAACATTACCTAGCGGAGTGTTAGCCAGAGGAGAACCAGGCAGCGACCGAACCTTTTCCAATGCTGGTCCTATGCACAGCTCCAAGTCTTCGACTGGAACGCTATTCGTAAAACTGTCTACGCTAGTGAGGAAATCAGCAACGTTGTCCGTAAATGCCATCGTTTCGACAATCTGTAACAAATAGTAATTAAATATCAAATCGTTTTACGAATTTACTATTAAGTGAGAGGTATATATAGTTATGAGAATTACAGTTCACCTTTATATAATATCCAGAGGATGACTATTGGACAAAGGTCAGGAATAAAACTTACAGTAAATAATTTTAATCGTTTAAGTATGCAAACAGTTTTGGCATACTTTTTAAACCAGCTCCAAGTCCAAGATAACAAAATACAAGAACAATATGATATGAAAAGAATAAATTTTGAAGAATTATACGGATGAATATATTCAAATATAGTAGAAATAAAACAAATAGATAAATATATAAAATAATAATGCCTAGTTAATAGTTGACCAAGGATATAATATATATATATATGAGATGATGAACAGGATTATCTATGTTATCTTATTATTGTCATATTCACTAACTTCTCCTTTTGGCTTTGTAAATTTTTATTTTATTTCTTTCTTTCTAGTATTTTAAACACATACTTCATTAATTATATATCTTTTCTTTCTTGATTTTTTCATAAATGTAATTGTAACTAATTTTTTTTTTTACATCTATTTACTAACTCTATTTTCTCATTTTTATTCATATTTCTTTACTCCTTTTAGCTTATATAACTTTATATTATATCTTGTTATTTTATTACACATTAAATTAATCAGATATATATTTTCTTTCTCATTTTTTTCATAACTTTAATTTTAAATAAATTTAATTTTGTACATATGTTTACTTATACATGTTTCATTCCGCATTTTTCCAATTTCAAGCGCTTTTTAAATATTGCTCGATTTAACTATCTTTAAGTCTCCTCTTCCTATTTTAAGCTAATATTTCAAAAGTGATATAGGACTGTCGCTCCCTGGGGGTCTTAGCGGGGCGGGGAAGGATTGCCTTTTTTTTGTTATGATCTCCTATTGTGACATGTCGTACATCAACCAACCTACTCGCTTTAATTGTCTGTTTAAAAAGTCAGATAAGTAAGGCTACCATGGAGCCAAAAACTCCGCAATAATAAAATAGAAGTGAAAATAAAATATTGGAAGATTATTGATTGACCGTGTGTATAAATGAATGGAATATGGTCCGGGTGCGGTAAGAAAAAACTCAAATAGTAAATAATTATACTATTTTATTGAGCCGACGTTTCGCCCCACGTTGCAGGGCTTCGTCAGGGCTAAAAAAGATACAAACACTATAGTTACAAAAAGGAAAAAAGAAAAAACATAAGTGTAAAATAACAGGGGTATAAAATGAAAAGTAAGCTATAATAAGAAAAATTAAAGGTTGTAAATAGTAAATGAAAAGGGTAATAGTAACAGATAGATAAGAGAAGAAATATTAAAGAAAGTACAAATAAAGAGATGAAAATGGCTCAATAAAACAGTATAATTATTTACTATTTGAGTTTTTTTTTACCGCACCCGGACCATATTCCATTCATCGAAAATAAAATATGTTTTTCATTCATAAGGACTGATATTATTATTCTTATTACTTTATTTTTTATTTGATTTTATATTTATACCCTTAAGTATAATAGTTCCCATTCTGTTTTTTTAAGTTGTATGCATATCGACTTTGTATTTCTTTTTTTTTTTTTACAAATATCACACCATCAACCATAGACATGACTGTTTTTCAAAATTTAATATATCTTAGCTCTAAACATATAAGTAAACTTGCAACTCGGAAGCAGAACTTTGCATGGAATAAAATGATATAAAAATGTCAAAATGGAATTGGTGTACAGTATAATTTAACTAAATCAAGAAAAAATATTTTTAACAGGAAAAAACAGTTTCGTTTTTTATTCACTGCTCTAACTCTTTCCTTCAAATTTTCATTTTGGTTTAACAATCGCTAATTATCACCTTATCTATAATTTTATCTATCTGAAGCCTAAAAGGATTCAAATTATGATGGATATGTATAAGTGAATTTCTGTTAAATATATATTATGTATTTTTTAAAACTATTTTGATGCGTTAAATAAACATTGAAAAATAAGTGAGCCAAATCTTATAATAATAAAATATCTCTAAAAAATATATTAATATGATATAAATGTATAATATTCGTTGCCAAAAAATAAATAAACTATAGAAAAAAAAAAAGAAAGTGCACCTTGTAAACAAAAACATGAATAACTGTAGTATAACCTCCTCAGTTGCATGTCTCCTTATCACCATTCAGTGTTGGAGAATAGTTTACAGGTATCAAAATATGTAAGAAATAATTTAAGAGTATAATTTAAAACAGAAGAAATTAATTAAAATACTTTTGTAAAAAAAAAAAAAATTTAATTTTATTTTGTATTGTATGGCGTCAGGACCCTCAACACACACATTTTTTTTTTTTTTTTTTTTAAGAGATCCACAGCGAAGTTGATGTTTGCCTAGTTATATATATACAATAGAGGTATTCATGATGTTGTGTTAAATGTTAAATGTTTTACCATGTTAAAT
>NW_027115842.1:552438-554051 GCF_000696795.3 Halyomorpha halys
ATTAAAATTATCCATTCTGGTTTAATAACAGGGATATAAATACCACAAACACATGCCTAAAGTGAAAGATAGAAGTGTGAAAGTTTGGCTATTGAGTGTGTTGTTGATATTCTAACTTGTGAGGAAGAGAATCAAGATAAGGTAATTGGCATCTGTCATTATTGTCATCCATTACTTTATTAGTTATAAAAACATCCAAAACGATACTAACACAACAAACAAAATGGCGGCGATCTCAACTGGTCTATTGTGTGACGTCATTCTCCATTTAACAGACCAAGTAACAGACTCTCAGCCATGTTAAATGTTATTTCGTTTTACCACGGTAAAAGAAGGCAATTTTTTTCGATTTAACATGAGTTTTTCCATTTAACACGCTTTAACATGTTAAACCAAAGATCATGAACACCCCTAATATATGCTATAGTTAAAACTAATGTAAACTGTGTGAACATTTATATAAAAATGAACAAAGTAAATTTATTTTTATTTCATGCTGTCTTATTCTCTTACTCTGTTGCTTAATTTTAGTTATTTGTGTTTTTTTTTTAGCCCTGATGAAACCCTGCAACGTGGGACGAAACGTTGGCTCATAATAAATCGTTAATTTTGAATTTGAATTATTTTGATCGCACCCGGACATGCCAACTATGTATCACTTCGAGTTTTCAGAATCTCGAAGTGATACAATGTACCCAATTGAAACTTAAATGATAATTATTGTTATCAACATTGTAAAACACCAGGTTCGTTTCATATATATAAATATATATATGTATAGAGCTGACCGTATAACTTAAAATATGAAGATGGTCAGGGTTGTGGTAAAAAAAAAAAAAGAACAAAATAGTTTTTAACTATTTAATATCCGACGTTTCGCCCCACTTTGTAGGGTTTGATCAGGCCTGTTCAAAGCAAGAGGTTAAACAGACAAAACATTTTTTCGATACATATGGGCATTTTTAATCTTGAAGATATAAAATATTGTACTAGGTAATAGGTTTATTGCATTATTTTTAATGACAAGAGATACTGGGTTTTCTGTAAGTATTAAGGTTTTGTTCTAAAAATGTACATCGAATACATTTTTATAATTTTAACATAAAAGGAATAATTATCTTCGAACAGAGTCAAACTAGACACTACTTTCGATTTATCGAAGTATTCTCAAGTTTTCATATTAGACATACTGAATAATATGAAAAATATATTTTCAGGTATGGGGAAATGAAAACTTGTCGAGGTCAATATTTATAAGATAAAAATACTTCCATCATTCACATTTCCTGAAAGGAAGATGGTAAAAAAAAACTTATTCGAATTCAAAACTTAAGGTTAGAAATTATAATGCACTTTTATGGCTTTTAACCCAAGGACTTATGGTTTTATAAGGCCTAATATTTATAGCTTTTTTTTTAATTTAGTAAAAGTCATATTTATACCGAAATGTCCTCCAAATATTGACGTCAATGCAATAGAGATGATTGATAAAAAAAAAATATATATTAAGAAAATATATGTAACAATAATAGATGATAAAGAGGCAAATTATAAGTATAGTGTACAAAACTTATAACGCGGGCAAGGAAAATGGATAAAAGTGGAGAAAATAA
>NW_027115842.1:554362-555449 GCF_000696795.3 Halyomorpha halys
ATCTTAAAAACTACCAACAACACTAGAAAATCTAAGAGAACATTATTTAAAGAAGAGTTAATTTGCTGAAAAAAATGCTAAAAAAAATCCAGTGCTGCCGATTTTCCCTACCAAAAAATACCCGCTTAACTGTAACTTCATGATTGTTACAATCATGATTGTACTGCAGCACTAGCACTGGCGCGATAGTTGATAGTACAATTAATACAAGTGGACTCACGTTAACTATCACTTGTATACGCCTTGACAGTGAACTATCGTACAGTTCCCGTTGTTGCGGGGTTAGCCACAACCATGGTAAAATTATTTTATAGTTACAGTCATGAAAGCATTTAATGTCAAGACATTTCCACTGTCATTAAAGTAAAGGCGCACATGGTCTCGATTGATGTTAATAGTAAAGTAATGTCACTGGACTAAAAGTCGCATTAACTGTCATATGTATAGGCCTTAAGACTAGAAAAAGTGCCTAAGGATTAACTAAAAATACTAGTTGAAGGTCAAGTGAGATACTTCACTAGCGCTCTACATATAACGTGAACCCGTTTTACCAGAATATTTTAATATTACAATAAAAACGTTTTTTTTTTTCTTAAATAAAGAAACTTTATAGGAGGATTTTTGAAAATCCACATTTAAGCCCTTTCAAAAAATTTCGATTAAGATAAAACCTATCTGACGTTAACGTACGTACCATTCAATTGTACGTTGACAAACCGAGTTTAATTAAAGTCGTAAGTCGTTTTCGATAAAATCGATTCAATATAGTGGTACTTCTGGCCAGTCGATTTTATCGGAGAAGTTGCTGTTACATCGCAGGTATATAGCTGCTTTCAGAATAATATTCATATCAATGAATAAAAAATAAAACAAATAACATTCTTCTTGTTATAACCAAAATAAGATTTAAAATATACTACCCTATGTTGAATAAACAAAATAATCTTCTTGTAAATTCGAAGTTATTAAAAATATATTTTTTTTTTTTTTCTAAAAGTGACAAAACAAAATTGCATAATTTAAAATCCTTATGAAAACTATTGAATAAACAAAAATAAAAGAGAGAGAGAGAGAGAGAGAGAGAGAG
>NW_027115842.1:555530-559188 GCF_000696795.3 Halyomorpha halys
GAGAGAGAGAGAGAGAGAGAGAGAGAGAGAGAGAGAGAGAGAGAGAGAGAGAGAGAGAGAGAGAGAGCGCTGACAACTCTTAGTTAGTTAACTCAAAGTTGTCATTTTAGTTAGTTAAATAAAAGTTTCTTTGTTTCAATCTGACAGTCCTGACGAAGCCCAGCAAAGTCGAATAAAGAATAAAAGAATAAATTATTTCCTGTATTATACAAATGAATAATTTTCATCATTTGACTACTGGTGATTGTTTGCAAAGTAATGAATTTTTGTCATGCAAACAAATATGCATTAAGGCGTCACCTGGGCACTCGTAACTGAAGTGGTGCCGTTCGATTCCTGCCAAGGAGGTTGACTTTAATTTCGTGATGCCCCACGGAATAAAAATTATACTTTCCCACTCGTATATAAGAAATGGTAAGAAAAGAAAAAAAACACTGAATGTCAATGCAAGAAGTATATACCAAACCCAGAACAATTTTCATAATAAATCATACACATTTACAGTTATCCATTCTCATAATTTCGAGATTTATATGTAAATTTAATTCGTAGTATTTTATTATTGAATTTTATTGAGGAAAGGTTCAGGGAAAGAGGTAGCAATTGCTAAGTGGAAATGTTCATGTAGGGTTTATCTCTTTGTTTTTATGTCATTCAAGACCGCTCGTAAAACCAGGTTGGTCGAGGAAGGTGGTTTATCTCTTTTCTTTTTTTTCTTTCTTTTTTTTTTGGTCTTTTTATTTCTCCTTCCTTTCGAACAGTACTACCTCTATACTAGTTTCGCTTCATGCAGTTTTTAGTGTCATACACTACCGCAATAAGCGTTACTAAAATTATAAACAATAATGATAATCAAATGAAAAAAGAAAAGAAAAGAAAACGGACTACCAAGTAAGATCGGTATAGCTATATCACGTTTTTTTTAGGTAGGTTAGTAAATCATTAATTATATTTCAGGGTTTAAAAACCGAACTGTATTATATTTATTTTTCAATAAATTTGATCGTTTGTGAAAAAAATCTACGCGAGGAACCATTTTTTAAACATCAAATAAATGCAGAGCAATGTAATTAGAATGCCACTGCAGTGTAGTGTATTATATACTTACTTATATAAAGGCCCCCCCTTTATATATACTATAATATATAGACTAGATAGGAGATATAGACTAGAGGACATACTATGTACAACTACTATCATCGGTCCACCATACACAACTTGTCTCCTAAAGTGTAATAGTTCGACAATTCGATTATACTACTCATCTACTCTCTAGAATTATCTCTTAACACGATGAGGTTATTTATAATTCATATTAAGGAGGAAATAGATTAAAACTTGAGGAGAATATCAACAGAGGAATCAGTTCTCAGAGAGCTCTCAACTCCATGTTGTACATTATAGAACGCGTGACGCAAACAATAGCTAGCTTTATTATTGAGCAATTAACACCTTCGACATCTGACGGTAATAAAGAGAAAAAAAAAGACTTTTGAAGATCAAAAACGGGATGGGAATAGTAATGTGGACAACAGACACCCTATCCCGTCAGTCACAAATGTAAAATGTGTAAATATTTTCACCATTCTTTAAATTATATAATTTTTATCTATTTATTTATACATAAAATGTGTTTATGATAGTACAAAAGCCGGGAAGAAAAATAGGCAGTTATCTCACACCAATTTTTGATTAAGAAAAACTATGTATAATTATTAGTCAAAACTGATGAGTCTGCCAAGTATAGGTAGGGGGAATAAAAAATGGCGGCTGTTTCAAAACCTTAAAAAAACATTAATTATTCATTCAGAGCTCTATATCTTAAAAACTACCAACAACACTAGAAAATCTATGAGAACATTATTTAAAGAAGAGTTAATTTGCTGAAATATTAGCCCTAATAGAGCTATTTACGTCCAATAGTTCTCGAGATAGAGCCTTTTAAAAAGCAACGTTTCATAAAAATGTACTGAAATATCAGTAGTCAGTTAATCTATTTTGAGAAATTTATATCTCAATAACCATTCGACGTACAAATCTCTATTAGCACTCAAATTAAAGCTAAATAATTGTACTATCAAGTAGTTTATGACCCTTAACTTCGTAGGAATAGTAGTTTTCATGATATTTGCTAAAATAGATTGATTTATAGTTGTTCGGATAGTAGGTTTGATTTATGAAAAACTTTATTTCAGAAACCATTGGATGTACAGATGTTTGTCAGCGCTCAAAGTAAAGCTAGTTAAATTTACTATAAAATAGTTTATTACTTTTATCTTTGTAGGAGTAGCAGTTTTTATGATATTTGATAAAATAAACTTACAAAATGTTAATTTCGAGTTGTTCGTATAAAATTGGATTTTTGAAAAAATGTAACTCTAGACCTATAAGGCGCACATAGTTCATGACATTTATCTTCGTAGGGGTAGTAGTTTTTATGATATTCTATTATATTTTTTATTGGTAGTAGTTGATATGAATATAAATTTGGCAAATGAAAATTTGTCCGAACAACTATAAATCAATTTATTTGAACAAATTTTATGAAAAATACCACTCCTACGGAAATAAACGTCATAAACTACTAATTGTAGAGCTCATTAAACTAGCTTTAATTTGAGTGCTAATAGACATGTTCCATTTTTATGAATTGTTGCTTTTTAAAAAGCTATTCCTCGAAGCGAGAACTATTGAACGTAAATAGCTCTATTAGGCTTTACATTTTCGCAAATTTACTCTACTTTAAATGATTTTCGATTATTAGATTTTCTATTGGTGTTGGTAGTTGTAAAGATATAGAGCTCCGAATAAAAATTTAATTATTTTTAACGTTTTGAAACAGCCGCCATTTTAATACCTCCTACTTATACTTGGCAGACTCATCAATTTTGACTAGTAACTATACATAGTTTTCATTAAAGTAATCAAAAATTGGGGTTAAATAACTACCTTTTTTTATCCTCTTAGGCTCTTGTACTGTACCTAAAATTTCCTCACAATTTTGACAGCGTACCAACTTACCGGTAATCTCATATTTTAGAAAAAATCATGAAAACTATTTCTCCTACATAAATAAACGTCATAAACTCCTGTATAGCATATTAAACTAGCTATAATTTGCGTGATAATAGACATCTGTACCTCTAATGGTTCCCGAGATATAGGTTAATTTTTCAGAACATTTTATAATAAAATGTTTATATTTAAAAAGCTCTATCTCGTGAACTGTTGCACGTGAATAGCTCTTTTAGGGCTTATTTTTGAAGTAATCAAAAATTGGGGTGAGATAACTGCCTTTTTTTCTTCCCGGCACTTGCACTATAAGATATAGATTTCTCAAAATAAGCTCACTAACTAATGATTTTTCAGTACATGTATTATAAAACTGTATCTCGAGAACTATTTGGGCTCATAAATAAGCAAATTTTCTCTAATTTAAATGATGTTCATACAGGTTTCTATTGTTGTCGGTATTTTTAAAGATATAGAGCTCGGAATGATAAGTTATTTTTTTCTAACGTTTTGAAACAGCCGCCATTTGGATACAGTCCATCACGCCGGAATCCGAATCGCGACTGTAGCATTTCGAACAAGCCTCATTCTAAGTTTATGCGCTGAATCCGGACTATCGCCACTTTCGTTCAGAAGATCTAAATTA
>NW_027115842.1:560408-562016 GCF_000696795.3 Halyomorpha halys
ATAACTTGATCGGAAGAAAAAAAAAAAATTAAAAATAAATAAAATAATCAAATCAAAAATAAATAAAATTTAACGAATATTAGCAAAATTAAATAAAATATAAATGGCGTTGATGACCAATGAAGTTTGGCGCCACTAAACAACCAACCAAACAAACAAACAGCCGCCATTTTTATACCTCCTACCTATACTTGGCAGACTCATCAATTTTGACTAGTAATTATACATAATTTTTAATTAAGTAAACAAAAATTGGGGTGAAATAACTGCCTTTTTTTTCCTCTTGGGCTCTTGTACTATAAGGCTACAATTATTATAAGGTAACTCTGTAATATTACAGCGCAAGACAGGTAAGTAAATAATATAATATAATACAAAGGCAATACTGACTTTATTGAGCTCGTCTACATATGCTTGCATGGCCTGCTGGCGCGGCATATTGCCCAACCTGGCCCAAGCATCCCACTTGGCCCTCTTGACCACGTCCCAGAAGGCCGGTCTTGAACTGCTCACTGGACCTTCGGTCGCCTGCTTGTAGTAAGCGTAGAACCGCAGCATGAGTTCGTTCGAGGGCTGGTACGACCCTACAGAAATAAAATAAATCAAATATAGTAAACAAAAAAAAAATATTAGAAAAATAAATACAATTCTGATAATCCCAGTCTTTGGAGATATCAGGATAAATGCATTGAGTGCTATTGCAGGAAAAATAAATGATGCGGACTGTATAAGTAATGGGAAAAAATAAATTAAGCTTTATAAATAAAAATTAAGGCTCTATGAATGAAGAAATGATTTGAAAAACCATATAATAAACCATGATCCAAATAAAACAGCACTAGTCCAGCATGCAACCAAAAACCAACATATTTTTGATTTTGAAAATACAATCATTTTACATAAAGAGAATAATACATTCAAAAGGAAAATACTTGAATCCATTTACATATCTGAAAATATTGATCATACAGTAAATTTCAAAACAGATGCAAGAAATTTAAATCAAAACTATGCTGAGATATTAAGTAAGATTAATTTATAAATAATATAGGAAAAATTGTATGTGGATAATTATAGTTGGCCTTGATAGGATTTTTACTAATGAAATAAGGAGAAAAATTGACAAAAATGTAGTTATGATAAATAATTTTTAAATGCTTGAACTGAGTGGAGGAAGGTTACAAGCATTGTTGTGATGAAAGTTTTAAGGAATAGTATCTGCAGATAAATAAATTGACTTTGTTTTTAATTGATAATTGACTAATTAGGTAATTAAACATATGTGGGTTATACTTATTAACAAAAAAATATTTTGACCTAATGCTTTTAATGTTTCATAGATATTGATATTTTTGACCTGGGCAGAATAGCCTGCATGGAGTTAGTTTTTTAAATTATATAATTTCAAAGTTGTATTGAGGTAAGATAAATTATAAATAATAATGTTAAGTATTTTAAATTGTTTGTAAGATCATACATGTAATAAAAACTATTTTGTAGTAGATTGTCCTTGAAGATGGCCGGATTGGCCGAAACGTTGGACGTATAAGAGAAATAAAAAGTTTTGAGACTATAATGGATAGTGTTTGAATTATTTATTTAAAAAAT
>NW_027115842.1:562744-563994 GCF_000696795.3 Halyomorpha halys
TTGTGAATGAGTTTATTTGTGACGTAATAAGGAGCATCAAGGATTTTACGTAGGATTTTGGATTGTAACGATGCGGGAAAAATTTGGTGGTTTGGTGGAGCCCCAGAGCTCAATTCCATATGTCCAAATTGGTCTGATTATCGTAGAGTATACTAATTTATTGTGAATGGGAAGAGGTTTTGTTTAAAGGAAAGAATGGGTAAGGATTGGTAAATGGAGGTGGGATGTGAATTCCAGAAGGAGGTTTTTAATTTTAATGACTTGGAATAGGGAAACAACAAGGAGGTTGGATATAGCCACCAACGAGAGACATGAGAGCGCCTGAGAAACCCTAAGATAAATCTTACGGAGCAGTTCATGAGTCTTCTTAAGGGGCCTCTACATGTTGGCCAAGTCGTGGCGAACTCAGACATGCGCGAGCATGTGGATGGGTGGATCGGCTTGGTTGGTAAGAGGTGGCTTAAGCTTGTTGCCGATCCTTCGAGAGTCGGTTTTTTGGACTCAGATCAAAGGGGTTCGTGAGAGCTCTCGTGTAGCGTCTCCACCATTGTTCTTTGTCTAGTTGCAACTGAGAGCTGTTAGGAGATTAAAGGTGTTTCTTGTTATAATAAGTTTTATATTTAATCTTAGTTATTTATATTTAATTTAATTTCCTTTCATTTTCTTTTTTTTTGTAATAAAAATAGTATAATCCTTGTGCAATGACTGAAACCACTTGTACGTCCGCCATGCTTGCCTCTCTGAAAAACACTGACATGTGGATGGTCCGCTCTTTGTTTACCGAGCATTTGCACAAGCCCCAGATTCGTGGCGAGCGGCCAACATGTGGATCCGCCTTTAGACTATAGACCAGCAGATCGCCCTCCCTAGACCAAAGAACCGTCCATGTGGGGAAAAACAAGAGAGGATACTAGGAGCTGACGGGTATTCCCAGGAATGGAATCACGGAATCTTAGAAATTGTTTAAGTACAGTTATGGATTTGTGTGTGATCTGGAAAATATGATTATTCCAGGAGAGGTGTTCGTCGAAGGTGAATCCAAGGTTTTTTATTGTAGGATAGAAGTGAATCGGTTGGTTGTTAAGGAAGAGTAGATGACAGTAAGGGAGGGAATGAAGGGGGCGTTTGGAACCAATAAGAATGGCCTTGGTTTTTCCAGCATACAATACCCCTATTCATGATCTTTGGTTTAACATGTTAAAGCGTGTTAAATGGAAAAACTCATGTTAAATCGAAAAAAATTGCCTTCT
>NW_027115842.1:564454-576341 GCF_000696795.3 Halyomorpha halys
CTTATACAACAAGGTGCTGAGAAAATCCGCTAGGGGCTCTTATGCATTTAACGTTTAACATGACTTCAAATAGGGCTGCTCACAATCTTATAGTTATAACATTTAATATGGTAAAACATTTAACATTTAACACAACATCATGAATACCCCTAATATAGAGTCGTTGTTTATCGCCCATCGTTAATGCTATATATATCTTCTTGTATCTTTTGGATCTCTTAGGGATAGAAGGATAGGTAAAAATGGAAATCGTCAGCATATAAGTGCTACTGTGAGTGATGTATGGAATCATGGATCGTTATTGTAAATGTAGAAAAGAGTGTGAAAGCCTCTATCTATTCATAATATATTAAAAAAACAAGTGTGTAGAAGGGTTAAGCAAAACAAGTTACTACTTTGCTTAGTATTAGTTGATAAACTTTTTACTATAGACGATGTGAAATTTATGGTAATAATACAATATATACAATTCTAATTTAGAAGATAAACTGGTGAGAGAAAAAGATGTGATTATTTGAAGTTCTCTATGTTTACAATACGTATTGAGAACCATAAGGTTTCTAGTTTTACTAAATAAGACTTTGCACATACTATGAAATTATCTTATTAACGATCTGTTTATTAATTCTCATATATATTAATCCTGTCAAGATCACACTATTCATTAAATATAGATCAATAAAAATGTGAAATTCAATATAACGAATCCAAACCTCGATACAACGAGCCATGTTATAATAAATCCTTTTGATATAAAGATTTTTTTTTTCAAAACTCTTTCATGTTCGCTATACTGGGATTCGATTGTATTCTGATGATGCATTAACATTAATTAACTTTCTGCATGCTCACACGCAAAGATGGACAGAGCTTTCAGCTTAATCACACGCACAGTTGCATGAGAAGGAATGCAGCTCCAAGTAGTGAAAGTGAGTAGTCGAAAACTAAATCATATTGACTACTAATTTTTTTACAAAATATAGATAGAAGAATACCATCTACACAAAAGTAGATATATAACTTGCGTGTGATGTGTAGCGTTATTTTCGTATTCAATTTTTTTTTTTTTTTTTTATTTATTTATTAATTTGGAGTTCTATCAGTGGGTAGAGTCTCCACATGTTTGTATCATGTCACTATGTCACCTACAGCAAATTTACTTGTTGTATATATTTGTATACAGTTGTAAATAACAATAAATAATTTATAAAAAAAAATTAATTGTTTCAATAAATTAATTAGTATCCAAGTTATATCTCAAAACACTCTATATCATTTCTTTAAAAGTTCAATGTTTCGGCCAATTTTAAATATAAATTTCCAACACACACCAAATTTTTTTTTTATTATCTTTATTGGAATTTACAACTGTACCTAATTATACATTTAGTAAATTTGAATTATGTTATTATGGAGTGATACAGGCGTGTAGAGAAACTACTCATTGCTCTCTAATGAAGTTTTACATTAGCAGGCCTTGTGATCATCTTCTTTTTAGACGCATCGGAGGATTGTCAGGAATGGAAGAGGAAGCAAGGTTAGAAACTCACTAGTTTGGGTGTTTAGGGAGTTTGTAATGGAAGGAGGGATATCTGGTTCGGGCTAGATCGGTTACATAGGGAACATTAAGGTCTTTATGTATGATTTTATTTGTGACAAAGTAAGGAGGATTGAGGACAATGGATTGCAATGATTAGATACGAGAGGAATTCGAAGGTTTAGTGGAGCCCCAAAGCTGAACTCCATATGTCCTGATTGGCCTTATTACAGTCATGTAGATCAGTCTTTTGTAATGAATTGGAAGTTTAGACCGTTTGTTTATATTGTTTATCTTTCAATATCGTTTGAATATTTGGTGGTACCATGATTTTCTTAAAAAGTCAAAGGAACCTACTCTCCTTAATTAATATATAGTTAATCGTATAAGTATAATTTCTTCTTCGGTGGGTGCTTCTGGTTCAGGCTCATTCGTCGTGTTGCTCTGGAACCTTGTGCTAAATCCGGCTTTTTTTCTCTTTTCATTAATCAGTTCACTAATTTAATTTAATCTAGAAGGCCTTTAATTTCAATTTGAAATTATCCTTTTTTTCAGGGCACCCGGATAATATATATTTTTTTATTTATTATTTATCTGTACAAAAAAAAAAAAAATCAATAAGTAAATATGTGGTATGTTTCAAACATATCAAAATCTTGGAACCACCAAATGGTGGTACTTTAAACATTAATTAATTCTAAAAATTAATTCTAAAAAGAAGGTCGCCATCTTCTTTTCAGGAATTTCGGGAGATTATCAGGGATTGTTAAGGGTGCGAGATTAAGAAATAATGGGTTAGGATTTATAAGGAGTTTGGAATGAAAAATCGCACTTCTATTTCGGGCCAAATCTGCAACGAAAGGGATGTTAAGGTCTTTGTGGATGAGATTATTTGTGACGTAATAAGGAGCATCAATGATTTTACGTAGGATTTTGGATTGTAAGGATTAGGTGCGGGAGGAATTTAATGGTTTGGTAGAGCCCCAGAGCTCAATTCCATACGTTCAAATTGGTTTATTTGATTACTGATTATCATA
The DNA here is from genome assembly GCF_000696795.3 of Halyomorpha halys. Taxonomy (NCBI): domain Eukaryota; kingdom Metazoa; phylum Arthropoda; class Insecta; order Hemiptera; family Pentatomidae; genus Halyomorpha; species Halyomorpha halys. The sequence goes on from NW_027115842.1 coordinate 567,029, forward strand.
GAGTATACTAATGTTTTGTAGTGAATGGGAAGTTTAGTATTGTCAGTTTCAGTCTTGTACGTGGATTTCAAGTAAGTCTCATGTCAAGATGGAGTCCTAAGTAGCGAATCTTTTAACAGGCATTAGGGAGATATTTAAAAACCCGGTAAATATAATTCAGGTATATAAAGCATTGAGACGAATAAGATAAGAGTTTAAGGCCGTGGGTCTTGATAACGAACGCCTGAAGAGTAGACCGAAACGTAAATGGGAAGATTGCGTATAGACTGATTTAGTTAATTTGAGTTTGGAGGGGCGTCGTGACGTCACTAGACGGTTAGGCCTCTAAGTCTTTATTAAAATTGAAGTCTTTATTATTATTATTTATTATTTTATTTCTATATGTTTTGTTTTTATTTTTTGTTTGTTATGCTCTCTATTCCTCACCAAATAATCTTTATATTCAAGCGGCATTGTTTTTCTCGGGAGCGTCCTTATAGTAGACAAGTATGGTAGGCGATATTTTTCGAAATGAATGGTATAATCCCATTTCATTGACTGAATTGAGATAAATAAAAATCGGTCTGCATTGTTTAAAAAATTAAATGATTCATTAGATTATTGATAATAATCTGTTAGGGAAGGAGTTATATTTAACAAACAGCCTTCTTGATCACGTCCATTATTAAATAACTGTTAATTGCTGACGTTAGTAACGCTATCTATAGTCACTTTTGTAAATAATATAGTGAGCCGTGTCTTTTCTCATTCATCACTGTGGCCTTGCTCTATCTTGATAACGTCACGTTGAGGAGACCAATAACTGTTTATTATTGTTTCTTAGTAACGTTTATTTAACAATTCCCTTTAGGACTTTGTTTCGTTAACTCGTTTAAACAACAAAGTCACGTATCTTAAATTAATGAAAACAAATATAAATAATTAGGTAAAAGAAAGTAACAATGTTGTTATATTTTCAGATGTATTCAAATTAATTAATAAAAAATGGTAAGTTATATGTTTTATAAATCATATTATTAAAAACCAGAGTTGGGTGATAAGTGTTCGATTGACAAGAGACGAATACATCGAATAAAAAATTATTGGAGATGTTTGTCGGGGGGTGCGGTCAGCAAAGAACAACATAAATAAACAAAACCATATTTATTTTATTTTATGTTGACGTTTAGACCTGAGTTTCAGGTCTTTTACTATACGATTATTAGTTATCAGTTTTTTATGATTTATGATTCAATTCAATATTTTGTATAATTCCAAATTTGTTTGTATACTATTCCTTTTTAATTTTATATTTCTCTAAATGTTGTTGTTATCTCTTTTATTCTATAGCCCTGATGAAGACCTGAAACTCAGGTCGAAACGTCAGCATAAAATAAATAAATATGCTTTTGTTTATTTATGTTGTTCTTTGCTGACCGCAACCACCGACAAACTTCTCCAATCATTAATCTACGGTCAACTATCTTCACCTCAGAATAAAAAATTAGTTAAATATAAAATTATCGGAATAACAATTAGATTATTATTTTTTTTAATTCACATAATTTACACCATTTTGGATTTCTAATGTCTTCAAATCAGACGAGTATCAAATGAAAATGGTATCGATTTTAAGACCGTATATCGGTTTATTTTAACTTTTCTTATTTCTAACATATTAGGGTCTCTTTCTATGTTTTCTAAGAGGTAGAAAATGGAAATACTATCGATTTATTTTAACATTTCTTATGAAGCTTAGGAAAAGATAGAATAAATCTATACGCTATTTTAAATCGATAGCATTTTCATATTATAAAAGAGACCCTAATACGTTAGAATCAGAAAAAGTAAAATAAATCGATACGCGATCTTAAAATCGATAGCACTTTCATATTCTGCATCTTCCAAAATACAGAAAGGGAACCTAATATGTTAGGAATCAGAAAAGGTAAAATAAATCGATACGTAATCATAAAATATACTGAGTGTCGGTCATAGATCTGTAAAAAAAAAAAAAAAAATGATCTTAATGAAATTATACAAATACAAATGTGTTCGGATGGTAAATCATATATTTTTTTTAGAATAAAAGATTATTCGTGTAAAAAAATTCGAGGAATACAAAAGTATTCGGGTGGTTAATCGTATTTTTCTATTCGGATAATTGATTATTCGTCTAAAAAAATCGCGAATAAAAATGTATTCGGAAGGTTATTCGTTCCCCCCCCAAAAAAAAAAAAAATTGATTATTTGATTAGAAAATTTACGAATAAAACTATATTTCCTCTCATCAATCGAATAATATTTGCTCAACTGGGATAAAAACACATTTTATATTGCTTGTCTTCTTTAAGTCACAATTATATGAAGAAATATAAAATAAAATTGCAATATTAAAAAAAAAAAAGTTATTTTATAAGCTTTTATTGTTTAAAAAAAGAAATAAATGTAATTTTTTTTTTAATAATTTATTTATTGTTATTTACAACTGTATACACATAAATACAACAAGTAAATTTGCTGTAGGTGACATAGTGACATGATAAAAACATGTGGAGAATCTACCCACTGATAGAACTCCAATAACATTTCTAGAGGAGATCTCGAGGCCATCTTCTTTTCAGACGCCTAGGAGGATTATTGGGTAATGAAGGAGAGGCCAGGTTAGAAACAAGTGGATTTGGGTGGTTGAGAAGTTTATTATGGAAGGAACGGTATCTGGTTCTGGCAAAATCAGCAACATATGGAAAATTGAGGTCCTGATGGATGACTTGATTTGTGACAAAGTAAGGAGCATTAAAAATTTTGGACTGTAAAGATTGGATTCTGGAGGAATTTGATGGTTTAGTGGAGCCCGAAAGCTCAACTCCGTATGTTCAAATAGGCCTTATAATAGTCATGTAGATCAGTCTTTTGTAATGGATTGGCAATTTAGACCGTTTGTCTAGTAAATGTTGCAATAGTCGGAATCGACGAGCAGTTTCCAGTCTTTTTTTTTCTTGTATGAGGATTCCATGTCAGTCGTTTGTCCTGATTTAGTCCTAAGTAACGGATCTGTTCGACAGTAAATGTAATTGAAATTCTACTTTAAACGCCACCCAACTTTGTAATAGGAATCAGGTTAGTTTATGGTGTCAGGTTGTAGAGTATCAAAATCTTATTGCATTATTAATCTAGAGTAATTAAATAATTAATTTAATTTAATATTTCATATGATTAATACAAATTTCAATTGGAATTTTTCTTCTTTTGAATGCTATCTTATCTGATAATTATTTTTTTCTTCAATGATTAAGCAACATTTCACGATCATTCCCATACAGTTATACAATTCAACTTGTTATTGTAAAAATAATACATCAAATATCAATAGTTCAATACAAATGGAAATTTCCATTTTCTTTAAATTTGGATTTGGAAAAGTTTATTAAAAAATGTACCACAAATTGTTCTAAACTCAGATGAATAGTTTAGGGAACGACAGATGTTTCAAGACAATTATGATGCTGAACATAAAAAAGAAAATACTACCCCTATGAAGATAAGTGTCATAAACTACTTTATAATAAGTTAAATTTTCTTTATTTTGAGTATTGGGAGCCATATATGTGTCTTATGGGTCTAGAGATCTATCATTAATCAAACATTTTATACGAACAACTAAAAATTAACATTTTGTGAGTTTATTTTGTCAAATATCATAAAAACTACTACTTCTACAAAGATTGTTAATATTATTAACTACTTTATAGCATATTTAACTAGCTTTAATTTTAGTGCTAATAGACATCTGTACGACAAATGGTTATTGAGATATAAATTTTTCAAAATAGATTAACTACTGATATTTCAGTAAATTTTTATGCAATGTTCCTTTTTAAAAAGCTATATCTCGACAAAATATTGGACGTAAATACCTCTATTATGGCTCATATTTCAGAAAATTTACTCTTCTTTAAATAATGTTCTTTTAGATTTTCTAGAGTTGTTCCTACTTTTTAAGATATAGAGCTCCGAATGAAAAATTAATGTTTTCTTAAGGTTTTGAAATAGTCACCATTTTGTATTCCCCCTACCTATACTTGGCAGACTCATCAGTTTTGACCAGTAATTATACATAGTTTTCATTAAAATTATCAAACATTGTGGTGAAATAACAGCATTTTTTTCTTCCTGACTCTTGTAGTAGATGTTGTTGGAATGTAAGATCGGGTACAGGCGTTTCGAGATGAGTTTCTTAAGAATTATGCCCATGAGAGATAAATAGAGATGGGACGGTACGAGGATGTGTTATAACCGCAAATTTTGATTTATTCTTAGTTATACGTTTATCGTTGCCCACGCTCAGCGGAGAAGGGGTGAGTTAAAGTCAAATAAAAAAAAAAATTAATCGCAAAAGGAAAACTATACAGAATAAATTACTCCTTAGGCGCCACGTTATTTTTTCCTTGGAAATACTGAAAACCTCGAAGCATTACGCCCACAATATAACTAAAATATACCACTATATAAACAATTGTTGAATTATGACCACTGGCGAATACCTTTACATGTAGATAACAGAAAACCTAGGGGTGTTACCTACCCACCTGTTGAATTATCGTAATATTCCGTGAACAACAAAAAAAAAACATAAGTAAATAAACAAGTTGAAAGCAAAAAAAGAACAACTGAATTATATGTACAAAAGTTTAATAAGAAAAAAAAATATATACAGATAATGAAAAAGGAAAAAAAAGAATTCTTATCAATTAATAAAACAATTAAAACTTATAGGTTGACTTAACCTTAACCACTATATTTACATTATTATCTAAAAGAGTATGAAAGTGAATATAAAATAAAAAAAAAAAAAAGATAAAATTTAGTTCAAACCACACGTAGTCCTCCACTTCTATTGTTAATGATCGTCTATTGAAGTAAACACCATAATTTTGAAAAACAAAACATATATGACAACATTTCTCATATGTCTATTTCGGTTCAAACAGTAAAGACAAAGGGCCTTTAAACTATTACCACTTCACATTGAACAATCGTAACGTGTTCCAAAATCAAGCTGTCGCCTTCGAAAAACCAAAACAAGTAGTCAATTTGTTAAGTGAAAAGTACATATGGAAAATTCGTAGGAGAAAGTATTGCAACCGTCAATAATATAGATGTTGAAAGGATAGAGGATTAATTTGAATCCTCTTGAATTAATGTTTTTAATGTTTCATAGAAATTGATGTTTTTGACCTGGGCAGACTAGCCTGCATGGAGTTAGAGTTTTTTAAATTATATAATTTCAAAATTGTATTAAGGTAAGATAAATTATAAATAATAATGTTAAGTATTTTGAAATGTTTGTAGGATCATACATGTAATAGAAACTGTTTTGTAGTAGATTGTCCCTGAGTATCGCTGGATTGGCCGAAACATCGGACTTGAAGAGAAATAAAAGGTTTTGAGACTATAATGGATAAAATTTGAATTATTTATTTAAATAAATAAATTTAGTTAGCTATCACTAATGCCTTATACAATATAAATTAATGTAATTAGGCCCCAACGGATTGGAGATCCCTAATTGGAGAGAAAGGTACAGCTGACCAATCGATCGTGAACTATTCATTCAGTGAGCGTACTTCTGTTTCACCATAGCAATTAGTGAGTGCCTTCAACAGCTCAGATGTCAATCTGAAAATATCTCCTTATCACAACCGTCCGATAACGATAATCATTTCTTCTAAAAGGGGTATCCATGATCTTTAATGTAACAAGTTAAAGCAGGTTAGATGGAAAAACTCATGTTAAATGGAGAAATATTCCCTTCTTTTACCATGTTAAAACTATATAACATGTAACATGGCTGAGAGTCTGTTACTAGGTCCTAAATGGAGAATGACGTCACTCAACAGACCAGCTGAGCTCGTCACCGTTTTATTTGTTGTCGTTTTAGGTTACTTACTCGTAGTTTGTGTTTTGTTTTTTCTTTTGTCTTGTGTTTTGGATTTTTTAAAAAATATAATCAGTAGCCAAACTTTTACACTTCTACTTTTCACTTATTTTAGGCATATCGTAATAAATTACTGTAATCAAAACTTAGAAGTAAACAATAACATGAAGTTTTGGAAGCAGAGGTTACTGAACAAGTTTCTCAGAAAATCCGCTAGGAGCTCTTATGCATTTACCATTTAACATGACTTTAAATAGGACTGCTCACAATGCTATACTTATAACATTTAACATGGTAAAACATTTTATATTTAACACAATAAAATGAATACCCATAATATTGTACAATAAGTTTAACATCTAACATTCTTTAGATGGTTATATAAGATTTTCTTATGAGAAAGATTGTAAGCCTGTTATGTGATGATAACAGGGATCGAGGCTTTAATGGGAACGCCAGTAAAACCAGAAATGGACGGTCAGATCGTAAGGTTAAGATAGATGAAGTATGAAGAAGATTAAATCCTATCGTGAAATAGTTGGAGAGGATAACTGAGATTGGGGGGGAGGGGCATTTTGGGGCCTGTTTCATAATGAAAGCTAATTTAAACTATTAGTTGATAGTACAAGTGTAGAAACTAGTAGTAAATAATACTAATACTTATTTTTTTCATGATAGGGATGACTTAAAAAATACTTAATAGTTACTATTGTACAAGTCTTTGTAATTGAATTAAGATAAATCTCCAAGACTAATAGTAATAGTTTGTACTTTATTATGAAACAGGGCCCAGGTGGGCAAAAATTAGCTATAGGTTGAACTGATATCTAAAATCGCCATGGATACGATATTTTTTTATCAATGGTTCATTCATAAATAAGTGTTGTATCCATGGTAACTGTAGCTATTAGTTTCAACTATTGCCTATCTCTGGATAATACCGACGTACTGAAGATAAATCACGAACTCACATCGAATCATATCGATAGTAGTAATAACAATTTTATAATGATCGAATTTTTTATCATCTCTATATCTAGGCATCCATAAACATTATTGCTCATGTACCTGCACGAATTTGCGCATTTTTTTTGGAGGGGGGAAACTTCAGATTCTTGTAAATATTTTTATATCAATTATATATGACCCATTTTGATCTATTACATGTTGCCATCTTTCAGGTAATTTTTTAATTCCGTCCTCCCAAAACATATCAGATTTTTTGCGCAATGAACTCATCCATGTGCGTTTTGCTGTCCTCGCAGCCAATACTGGACGCTTTTGCTCAACTTGCCGCTTGCATGAGATATGTTAAGCGTTACTGCGACATCCCGTGTCGTAGAGTGAGGGTTGTCTGTGACCAATGCTTGAATTTGGTCATCGTCAACAGTTAAAGGACGACCCGAGTGCTTTGCCTATTCCAAGTTAAAATTATAGGTTCTGCACCGAGCAAACCACTTACAGACAGTGCTTTCTCATAAGGCATCATCGCCATACACACTGCAAATTTTGTTAATCGTCTGTACAGCGGATTTTTATTTTTCGGAAATAAAAAAATCATTAAATAACGAAAATGAATTTTGAGGTGTAGATAGTTGACCGTAGATTAATGCTTAAAGAAGTTTGTCGGGGGGTGCGGTCAGCAAAGAACAACATAAATAAACAAAACCATATTTATTTATTTTATGCCGACGTTTCGACCTGAGTTTCAGGTCTTCGTCAATTGTATGTTACTCTAATAAATTTGTTTGTATATTATTCCTTTTCAATTGTATGTTACTCTAAATGTTGTTGTTATCTCTTTTGTTCTATAGCCCTGATGAAGACCTGAAACTCAGGTCGAAACGTCGGCATAAAATAAATAAATATGGTTTTGTTTATTTATGTTGTTCTTTGCTGACCGCACCCCCCGACAAACTTCTTCAAGAAAATGAATTTTTTTCTCTTCCATTTTGAGCAAGTGAAATACCACTTAAAGATAAGGAATCTCGGTTGAAATACCTTAACTAATCCTTTTTTAGAATATGTAAACATTATTGACCAAGTAAACATGATTTTTTAAACACAGAGATGATTAAATGGAATATTGAAAAACGCTACGAACTAATATTATAATCCAATAGAATTAAACGATCTTAAATATAAGCTGGGTCTTATACTCATCGGAAGGGCTTAAATGATGATTAAAAAAAAAAACTTCTAAAGTACAATTCATTTTTAATGAGTTGTTGATGGTTGACCGTAGAATGGCAGAGGCAGAAGATGGTCGGGGGGGGGGGGTGCGGTATGCAAATAAACAGAAAAATATTTATTCATATCGACCTGAATTTCAGGGCTTCTGGTGTTGCGATATGTATGTGGATGGTTTTTATCACGTCGTTTATTTGCTGACCGCACCCCCCGAACGTCATCCGCACCTTGCTAATTAAGGTGTTCATGATCTTTAGTTTAACTTGTTAAATCGTGTTAAGTGGAAAAACTTAGGTTAAATGGAGAAATATTTCCTTCTTTTACAATGTTAAAACGATATAACATTGAACATGGTTGAGAGTCTGTTACTAGGTCTGTTAAATGGAGAATGACGTCACGAAACAGACCAGCTGAGCTTGTCACCGTTTTGTTTGTTGTCGTGTTAGGTTACTTACTCGTAGTTTGTGTTTTTTTTTTCTTTTGTCTTGTGTTTTGGACTTTCTAAAAAATATAATCAGTTGCCAAACTTTTACACTTCTACTTTTCACTTATTTTAGGCATGTTGTATAAGTTGTTTTTTTTTTTTTAGTAAATTGGATGTCTAGAACTTTTGTTAAATAGGTGTAGTAATCGAAATCTACGAGCAGTTTCTTCTCGTTTCGGTTTAGTATAAGTATTACAAGAAGTCTCTTGTCAATTAGTATCTTGAGTTCTGAGTAGCGAATCTGATAAAACCACATAGGCGTGGGTTGTTAAAAAGTAAAAAAAAGATATTGTAGGACAGAAGAGTACAGGTTTACGATGGACAGTAAATTTGATGGGATTTGTGAGGATTTGTTTTAATTTTTCAGTGGTGATAACATTCTTCAATGAATATAAAGTGTGAGACTGCAGAGTTTATCAGGCGGATTAAATTGAATTTGTTTTTTGGCTATGAAGTGAAATGATTCCAAACTACTTTAATTTATCCACTATCTTCATTAATGATCGAGATAGGCTTGAGAAACCTTTTGAACTTTAGAAACAAAATGGCGGATGTAATATCGAGTTTCGTAAATAATGTTGAGGTGATATATGACTTTCAATTTTGAGGGTTCTGGTAATCGTCAGATTCTCCAATCAAGTTGAGTGTTAGCGGCTTTAGCGCACTTGCTCAGCCTCCACTGGCTCATTACCTGTGATGCGGCGAGAGGGATGCGCTGGGAT
>NW_027115842.1:576676-579637 GCF_000696795.3 Halyomorpha halys
TTATTTTTTTATTTTCGTATTTATCAGATTCATTCATCACTATTACCTATTGCCCACAACTGTGTGGCAGATTGTAATATCTATCAATAAATAAATCTTAAATTAAAAAAAAAAAGAATTTTGAGGAAAGGGCAATTTATTTTTTAATAGTCCATTGAAAACGGGTTTTTTCTCTTTGTTTCTAATGCCCTCTACTAGTTTCATTGTTACAAAGGTCCATTATAGCAAATAATAAACCGAAATTAGATCAAGAATAAGATAAACTAAATCGGTATTAAAAATAATAAAATTTGGCAAGTTCTGAAGGTAATTTTAGTCATAATCAAGATAAGGGTTTAGTGAATGTACTACTTTTACGTCTTGTACTGTAGAACATTATTTTGTTGTAGAGAAGTCTCATAGCCTTGTTACCACATCGCCGAAAGTTTGTTAATTGTGGTTGATAAGCTTAATGTGGTTTCCAACCTTGAAAGGAGCCTACGTCACATTGTGGCAATCATGTCCGAGCCGTTCGATGACGTTTCAGTTCTTGTTATGCTCAATCCACACGCTTGCCACAAAATTCAAAATATCTACAAATGCTCAATAAACAAAAAAAGTAAAGGTGCCTCAAAACGTTTGCCAAACTTAGGCAAATTCGCGCATGCTTAAGCACGGTGATGGGTTGTTTGGATTGGCTGGTATAAGTTCATCTTACATTTGTGATCGACTTCTGATTTAATAATTAACTCCATTGTATCTGAGTAATTATACTATCGATTCTGTGTAAATACTTTGTTTTAAATATTATTAAATTAAAGCCGTCGGACCGGTCAAGGGCGAACAGGCAGGAAATGAGGTCATAGCTAGACTGCCAAACAGTAGTACTGCCTAGGACAACTGGCAACCTGTGTACATGTATTGTATATATGTCCGATCGTGGATTGATTGCTATGCTGTTTATTGTAGCAAACTAATGTATTTGTATTGACGAGCTTTAGGATTAGAGTGGTTGGTCCATACATTTAGCGAAATTGTGAAATTTCGTGGAATACATAAAAGGGAGTATTCATCTTTAGTTTAACATGTAAAAGCGTTTTAGATGGAGAAATATTTCCTTCTTTTACCATGTTAAAACAATATAACAAATAACATGGCTGAGAGTCTGTTACTAGGTCTGTTAAATGGAGAATGACGTCACGCAACAGACAAACTGAGCTCTGCACCATTTTGTTTGTTGTGTTAGTATTGTTTTGGATGTTTTTATAACTAATAAAATTAGCTTATCTTGATTCTCTTCCTCACAAGTTAGAATATCAACAACACACTCAATAACCAAACTTTCACTTACTTTAGGCATGTTGTAATAACTAATTTTGTGAAAATTTAGAAGTAAACAATAACAAGAAGTTTTGGAAGGAAAGGTTATAAAACAAGTTGTCTGAAAAATCCGCTAGGAGCTCTTATGCATTTAACATGACTTTAAATAGGGCTGCTCACAATCCTACACTTATAACATTTAACACAACGTCATGAGTACCACTAGTATACCCTTTACTGAGATGTTGTATTATTGTGATTTAGTACAAAAATTGTATTAAGATTGTCTCTGAAGATGCCCGAATCGAGGTGGAAAACTACCTTCCTCCCCCCCCCACTATTATCGTCTGTGCTATTTTTATTATGATTTAAATCAAAGGGATATATATATCCCTACAGTACAGGTACAGGTACTGCCAGCCGCAGCGGTAACCAGTTCCCGTAGCTATGACCTCATTTCCTGCCTGTTCGCCCTTGACCGGTCTGCCGGATTAAAGTAATCTCGTCCAAGAACGGTTTTTATAATGGTCACCTTCCAACGGTTCCTAAATTTTTTTTCAGTGAAGTCAGCCAAAATAAAATGTAAATTTATTAAAAATGGACCTAAATTTTTTTCCCAAATACTCGACATCCCACATTAGGGGTATTCATGATCTTTAGATTAACATGTTAAATAGAAAAGCATATGTTAAATAGAGAAATATTTACTTCTTTTACCATGTTAAAACGATATAACATGTAACATGGCTGAGAGTCTGTTACTAGGTCTGTTAAATGGAGAATGACGTCACACAACAGACCAGCTGAGCTTGTCACCGTTTTATTTGTTGTCGTGTTAGGTACGAGTAAGTAGTTTGTGTTTTTTTTGTTTTGTGTTATGGACTTTTTAAAAAATATAATCAGTAGCCAAACTTTTACACTTCTACTTTTCACTTAATTTAGGAATGTTGTAATAAATTACTGTAATCAAAACTTAAAAGTAAACAATAACATGAAGTTTTGGAAGGAAAGGTTATAAAACAAGTTGCTCAGAAAATCCGTTAGAAGCTCTTATGCATTTAACATGACTTTAAATAAGGCTGCTCACAATCCTATGTTTGTAACATTTAACATGGTAAAACATTTTACATTTAACGCAATACCATGAAAACTTCTATTAGATTTTTTTTATTGTTTTATGTATTTATGATAAATCTTCTCTATAAAAATTTTCAATGTGTCAGAGTTCTTCCCACTCCACAACAAACATATTTATGTAATATTAATATAAAATGTGATTGGATACATTAAGATGCTAGAGATAAAATATTACTTAAGAACGGCCATTATATCGATTCAATGTCGCCATGGAGGCACTCAAATATGTACAAAACAACTCGACAAGCCTCCTTGATCAATACTCAATGCTTAATAATAGAAAATGGTTTGATATCACAGTTTGATCGGAAATTCAAGAACGTTGCTTAATAAATAATCATCAACTAAATTAACTTTTGTAATTACCTTAATTTTTTCTTATTACTATAAAAATCCTGAATACCTTTACAGTTCCCCTTAAATTTTTTTTTTTTTCGGCCAAGACTCCCCATTGGAGTCCTATACTGCCTAACCATGGTTGGGGGTCAAAGTTCTTCATTTTGTGGGACCGCCACTCAATGAAAA
>NW_027115842.1:580522-584401 GCF_000696795.3 Halyomorpha halys
ATTATAAGTATAGTGTACAAAACTTATAACGCGGGTAAGGAAAATGGATAAAAGTGTACAAAATAAGGGGAAAGAAAACAAAAAAGAAGAATAAAAACCAACCTGTTCGCTGGAAGATCGAGCGCCTAATGGTTGTAGCGCAAATGGTGGTCAAACTCTTTTTTATTTTCTTTCCCCTTATTTTCTAATAAGTTAATCATACTTATTTGTGTTTTTCATTGACCGCACCCCCAACCATCTTCTCCTCAAAAATCATAAATAACTTTGAAATATGCACTCACAAAGTCAATTTCTATATTAGGGGTATTCATGATGTTGTGTTAAATGGAAAATGTTATACCATGTTAAATGTTACAAGTATAGGATTGTGAGCAGCCCTATTTAAAGTCATGTTAAATGCATAAGAGCTCCTAGCGGATTTTTGAGCAACTTGTTTCATAACCTTTCCTTCCAAAACTTCATGTTATTGTTTATTTATAAGTTTTCATTAAAGTAGTTTATTACAACATGTCTTAAAGTGAGTGAAAAGTGGAATTTGTGTAAAAGTTTGCTACTGAGTGCCTTGTTGATCTTCTAACTTATGAGGTAGAGAATCAAGATGAGCTAATTGACAACTGTCATTACATTATTATTATTATTATTATTATTATTATTATTATTGTTACTGTCATATTAGCTTTGAACTTTGAAATATGCACTCACAAACTCAATTTCTACATTAGGGGTATTCATGATGTTATATTAAATGCAAAATGTTATAAGTATAGGATTGTGGGTAGCCCTGTTTAAAGCCATGTTAAATGTTAACTGCATAAGAGTTCCTATCGGATTTTCTGAGCAACTTGTTTTATAACCTTTCCTTCCAAAACTTCTTGTTATTGTTTACTTCTAAATTATGCTTAAAATAATTTATTACAACGTGCCTAAATTGAGTGAAAAGTGAAAGTTGGACTACTGAGTGTGTTGTTGATCTTCTAACCTGTGAGGTAGAGAATCAAGATGAGCTAATTAACAACTGTCATTACATTATTATTATTGTCATCCATTGCTTTGTTTTGTTATAAAAACAGCCAAAACATAAACTACGAGTAAGTAAACAAGACAACAAATAAACGGTGACGAGCTCAGCTGGTCTGTTGCGTAACGGCATTCTCCATTTAACAGACCTAGTAACTGACTCTCAACGAAGTTATATCACTTTAACATGGTAAAAGAAGGAAATATTTCTCCATTTAACATGCGAAACTAAAGATCATGAATACTCCTATTAATTGGTAATCAATATTATTATTTACAAAATGGCAGGTGTTTCAAAACGTGATTTTTTTTCTCTTTTGGAACTCTGTATCTTAAACCAACCCCTAATATAGCTATGTATATTTATATATTTTCAATAGTTTTCGAGATGAACCCTTAAAATGAACTGAAAAATCAGAATTTTATTTGAGAACATTATATAATGAAAAAAATTCGTACAGATGTCTATTAGCACTCAAATTAAAGCTAGTTAAATGTACTATAAAGTAGTTTATGACGTTTATCTTTGTAGGAGTAGTAAGTATTTTTGTTATATTCAAAAATGTTATCTAAACAACTACTCCTAAGAAGAAAAACATTATAAACTATTTTATAGTACATTAAACCAGTTTTAATTTGAGTGCTAATAAACATATTTATGTCGAATAGTTTTTGAGTATAGATTTTTCTAAATAAATTTCATTAACTACTGATTTTTAAGTGCATTCTTTATGAAATGTTGCACTTTAAAAAGCTGTATCTTGCAAAATACAGAACATTAATATCTCTATTAGTGCTCATATTTTAGCTAATTTACTATACTTTAAATGATGTTCTCTTAGGTTTTCTAGTATTGTTGATAGTTTTTACGATATAGAGTTGAGAATGAAAAATTAATGTTTTTTAAAGGTATAAATATACTATAAAGTGATTTATGACCTTTACCTTCGTAGGAATAGTAGATTTCATAATATTTACTATAATAAATTGATTTATAGTTGCTCGGACAATAAGTTTGATTTATGAAAAACTTTATTTCAGAAACTATTGGACGTACAGATTTCTGCCAGCACTGAAATTAAAGCGAGTTAAATATGCTATAAAGTAGTTAATAATGTTTATCTTTGTAGAAGTAGTAGTTTTTATGATATTTGACAAAATAAACTCACAAAATGTTAATTTCTGTTGTCCGTATAAAATGTTTGATTTTTTAATATAATAGATCTCTAGACCCATAAGACGCACATATGGCTGTCAACACTCAAAATAAAGAAAATTTAACTAACTATAAAGTAGTTTATGACACTTATCTTCGTAGGGGTAGTAGTTATGATATTCACATATGAATATAAATTTGGCAAATGAAAATTTGTCGGAACAACTATAAATCAATTTATTTTAGCAAATTTCGTGTAAACTATTACTCCTACGAAGATAAACATCATAAACTACTTTATAGCTCATTAAACTAGCTTTAATTTGAGTGCTAATAGACATCTTTACGTCAAATGGTTTTTGAGATATAGATTTATTAAAATAAATTCACTAACTACTGATCTTTTAGTACGTCCCATACAATATTTTTATGAAATGTTATTTTTTAAAACGCTTTATCTCGAAAACTATTTAACGTAAATAACTCTTTTAGGGGTCATACTTTAGCAAATTTACTCTTCTTCAAATGACGTACTCTTAGTTTTTCTTGTGTTGTTCCTTATTTTTCAAGATATAGAGCTCCGAATGAAAAATTAGTTTTTTTTATCGCTTAGAAACAGCCACCATTTTTTATTCCCCCTACCTATACTTGGCAGACTCATTAATTTTGATAATTAATTATACATAGTTTTCATTAAAGTAATTAAAAATTGGGGTGAGATAACTGCCTTTTTTCCGCTCTTGTACTAAACGATGTGCTTCTTAACAATACATACATTGATATTATCATGTTGAATTAGTCTGTTTAAAAGCTTTAAAACGGCTTTTAAAGGAAGACAATGCCTTTGATTATCCTCCACGTCGTGGTATTTGTTGCCTGAAAGCCGTAACTTCATAATATCACGTTTAAAACGCTATAAACCATAGCACTAAAAAAATAAAATAATATTATCTGACTTAACTAAAATACAATAATTTTATACAACATATTTAAGACCTCTTAGAATGGCAAACCACACCGCACTTTTCTCAAAACAGAAAAAGAAGAAAGTGGAAAGTAACCACATTCGATAAATCGATGTTTTTTCCTATTCGATGCAAATAGATTGCGGTTGTTGCGTTCAATGATTTAACAGGAAACGTGAGCGGTCGCCAGCTCTTTTACCACGCTGTGAACAATAAGCATTCTCACGTACAGGGAATAAACGCATACATTATTTCCTTCATTCCATTTAAGGAAACAAATGATTTATTTATATTCACTCAATCATCTTTTTATTCCTCTTAATAGAAATAATACAATAGTCCAAGAAGAGAAAAAAGGCATTTATTTCATCCTCAATTTTTGATTACTTTAATAAAAACTAGGTATAATTATTAGTAAAAACTGACGAGTCTGCCAAGTATAAGTAGGGAGGATATAAAATGGCGGCTGTTTAAAAACGTTAAAAATAATTGACTGGTCTACATGACTGTTATAAGGCCTATCTGGACACACGCAGTTGAGCTTTGGGGCTCCACTAAACCATCAAATTCCTCTCGTATCCAATCCTTACAGTCCAAAATCCTTAATGCTCCTTACTGTGCCACAAATCAAGTCATCCATCAGGACCTCAATGTTCCATATGTTGCCGATTTGGCCAGAACCAGATACCGTTCCTTCAATAATAAACTTCTCAACCACCCAAATCCACTTGTTTCTAACCT
>NW_027115842.1:585136-586463 GCF_000696795.3 Halyomorpha halys
GAATAGAAAATACTCGGTCCTTTGCTTAATTGTCTTTAAAACTAAAATTGATTTTAATAAATGTGTATGCATAAACTTTATTTACTCTTATCTTTCGGCTTTGATTATAATTTACATTATATAATACACAGTTATATTTTTTCTAATTGTTTTTAATAAGTATCCATCTGTATCTAATAACATTGTTTTTATTTATTTGAACCCTTCCAGCTGAATAACTCGTTTCACTATTATAAAAATATTTACATCCTTATATGTGAAAATTATGCATAAACAACAATCCTGGTCAACTATTATTTCTTTGTTCTACTAAATTGCATACAAAAATTTTACTATCAATAAAGTTGAACAATAAATAATTTCAGTCAAAAACTGCTTTTAATCACTCTAAATTTTCTGTTAAAATATTTTGTTAGAATTACAGAATGTTCGAGCAATAACATTTTTTATAAAAATTCGAAACAGGTTCAAACAGGTTTTCTGGAAAAATTACAATTCGAAAACCGGTTTTCAGTGTCGGTTTTTGCATAAACCCTAGTACAGAACGTATTGGAAGATCAGTAGTTAATGAATTTATTTTGAAAAATCTATATCTCAGGAACTATGTGATGTACAGGAATCAATATGAGCTAATTGACAACTGTCATTACATTATTATTATTATTATCATCCATTACTTTATTAGTTATAAAAACAGCCAAAACAATCAAAACACAAACTACGAGCAAGTAACTTGACACGACAATAAATAAACGGTGACGAGCTCAGCTGGTCTTTTCCGTGACGGCATTCTCCATTTAACAGACCTAGTAACAGACTCTCAAAGAAGTTATATCACTTTAACATGGCAAAAGTAGGAAATATTTCTCCATCTAACACGCTTTGACATGTTAAACTAAAGATCATCAATATGTACTATGTTAAACAAAAAATAAACTGCTAAAGTTAATTAATAAGATTTGAAACAATGTATTTACAACGAATCAATAGAATCTTAAACAAGAGTTAATTATTGAATCCGAAGGTTTGGGAAATTCTTTAATTAATTAAAAACACACAAGACTGAAAAGACAGGAAACTGCAAGCAGATTCCGACTATTACAGCACTTACTAGACAAACGGTCAAAAGACTGTCTACATTACAATAATAAGGCCCATCTGAACATACGGAGTTGAGCTTTGGGGCTCCACTAAACCTTCTAATTCCTCTCGTATCCAATCCTTACAATCCAAAATCCTCAATGCTCCTTATTTTGTTACTAATAAAACCATCCATAAAGACCTAAATGTTCCTTATGTAACCGATCTAGCCCGAACCCGATATTAT
>NW_027115842.1:586633-592055 GCF_000696795.3 Halyomorpha halys
CTTGTTGTATTTTTTATACAGTTGTAAATATCAATAAATAAATTTAAAAAAAAATTAAAACACGGAGAGCACAAATATTCATCTCTTGGCAGATCTGAAGGAATGCAAAGTGAAAACAAACGTATGGATGAAGCATAAGCGCTTTTTGATTTGTGCATAAATACCAAGACACAATGGGTCAGCGGCAAATTCAGGCCAACTTGCCTAGCCAATCCAATAATCTGTCCACATGCGGGAATTTGCCATGGTCTACACGTTTGCCATCTAAAATTTAATTTAATTTCAGAAATATATATCTCAAAATCTATTCGACGTATAGATGCCTATCATCACTCAAATTAAAGCTAGTTTAATGTACAATAAAGTAGTTTATAATGTTTAGGGATACGATTTTTATGTGCTAAAAAATCTGAAATATGTGCTAATAAATTGTCAAATATTTACAAAAAATATGTATTTATAAATTATGTATTATTGAACAATATAAATTACTAATTAATTAGTAATTTTATAACTTAAAAAAGTTACATAAATATGTATTTATTATATATTATACGAGTAATATTTTAAATAAATTATGCTAAAAAAATGTACTTAGAGAAAACATAGCTGTTCAATAACAAGATATTAATTAGTAATTGCAATTAAACTAGGGGAGTGAAACAAGACTAAGATGAGAAAGGACCATGGGAAGGGAGGAAACAGAGAAATGGATTGAGGAGTAAACAAACAAATTCTAGGGAAATGCTACAGGAATAAGACCAGGAATAAGACTTGCTCTTTCTGAGAAATTCTGGATGCAATTCTGTGTGAAAATGTATTATTGTCAATGCTTTTAATTTGTGTTCAAAGATGAAGATTTTTACGCACTATTTATGATAAATGATAAATTTCACCTTTAAGTTTCTTGCGTTCTCTTGAATTTTACGTAGTTGCTGCGAAAAATGTATTTACAATTGAACAAATAATTTAAGGAAATACATGATACAGGACAAAATATGTAAAAAATGACAAATATTTCAGAAAATATGTGATTTCCAACAAAATATGTAACAATATGTAGAAAAGGCCGAATATTTAAAAATATGTGAAATAAAAATGGCTTCTTTTGGCAAGGTCAGGTAAAAATATGTGAAAACATAAAAATCCTGTCCCTAATAATGTTAATCTTCGTTGGAAATTCATGATATTCGACAAAATAAAATTCCAAAATATTAATTTCTTGTTGTTCGGACGAAAATTCTGATTTATGAAAAAACATATACACTTTTTTAAAAGCAACATGTCATAAAAAATGCACTGAAAAATCAGCAGTTAGTAAGTTTATTGTAGGAAATCTATACCCCAGAAACTATAAGACGTACAAATGTGTATTAGATCTAACAATAACGCTAGTTTAATGTACTATAAAGTAGTTTATGACGTTTATCTTCGTAGGAGGTTTTATGACATTTGCTAAAATAAATGTTTAGTTGCTTTGATAAAATTTCATATCCAAATATCATAAAAAGACAAACGTTATACATTACGATACTGTACATAAAAACTATCTTTACTTTGATTGTTGGTAGACCTCTAAAAGTTCAATCGTCCCTGAGATATAGTTTTCCATGAATCAAAACTGTCCGAACATCTAGAAATCATCATCTTGTTAATATATATTGACAATATCATAAAAGCTACTACCACTACTAAAGTTCAAAAACTACTTAACAGCACATTAAACTAGCTTTAGTATGAGTGCTAATAGGCATCTTTACGTCTAATAAATTCACTATAGATTTTTCAGTATATATTTCATGAAATATTTCTTTTTAAAAAAGCTATATCTCGGGAACTATTGTACGCAAACCGATTTGTTATGGCTCATATTTTAGTAAATTTACTCTCCTTTAAATGATGTTCTATTAATTTTTATAGTGCTGTTGTAACTATTAAAGATATGGAGCTCTGAATAAAAAATTATTTTTTTTTTTTTAATATTTTTAAAGAGCCACCATTTTGTATTCCCGCTATCTATACTTGGCAAACTCGTCAATTTTAACTATTAATTATACATAGTTTTCATTAAAGTAATAAAAAATCGGAGTGAAATAACTGACTTTTTTTCCCATAAGGCTCTTGTACTACCCATACTGCACATGCTCTGAACAGTTCCAGACAAACCAGTCAATTAAAGGTTTATTACATGGTTATAAAACATTAATTGCAACAACATGACTCAGTTTCTGGTTGGATATCTTTCAAACGGCCATTACTCAACAAAATTTGAATCAGTTACAATGACTAAGGAACATTTCAAGGACATGTGCAATTAATACAAATTAAATAATCCTACATGTGGAAAATCAATCGCCATTTTTCAAAGATACATAATTTCCACAACTCAAGTTTAGATGTACAGTGTAATCTCCGTAACCACAACTAATTGTTGCAGGGAGGGGGGGAGTTCGGATAACTGAAAACTTTGGATTACATAAATTATTCGGAAAAGTGGTGTAAAAAATTGCAACAATCTGAATGTTTTATTTATTTAATGTGATTTTCAACTGTACAAATAATAAATACGATAAGTAAATATCTTGTATGTTTCATTTACACTTGAAAATCTTGGGAAGGAACCACCCATTGGTGGTACTTCAAGTATTAACTTAAATTAGAAGGTCCCGTGACCATCTTCTTTTCAGACGCCACGGAGGATTATCAGGAATTGTTAAGGATGAGAGATTAAGAATTAATTCGTTAGGATGGGTAAGGAGTTTGGAATGAAAAGACGCATATCTGTTTTGGGCCAAATCTGCAAGGAATGGAATGATAAGGTCTTTGTGGATGAGTGTATTTGTAACGTAATAAGGAGCATCAAGGATTTTACGTAGGATTTTGGATTGTAAGGATTGGATGCGGGAGGAATATGATGGTTTGGTAGAGCTCCAGAGCTCAAATTGGTCTGATTATTAATTATTTTTATTAATTAATTTTTTATATAGTTTATATAATATATAAAACCCAATGAAATGCCATATATCCAGATAGGGATACTCCTTATACATTATATGGCATTAAAGCAAGAGATGAAATTTTATTTTTAAAAAACAGGTTTGTGGTGAGTGGACTTGAGATGTTACGACATCAGAATGTGGGATTTCTGTTTACAGGTTCAACATACTACCATAACTCGAATTCATTTTTTACGCTCCATCTTCACCAAGTAAACGAAAATTTCTAATCGTTTAACAGACAGTAGTAATAAAAAAAGTAGCAACAGTCGCGTATTATGGATGGGTTCCAGCGCCTCTGGTATCTTCAGCGCTCACACCTCCTGGTCCAACTACTCACCCCGTTCTTTTCTAACAGTAACCAAATTTTCTGGGGAAAAAAATTAAACCGAAACGTAAAAAAATGCCTTCTATGCATTCTAGTATTTCTTATGCTTCAAAAGTGCATTTATGAGTTTTATTTTGTTGCCTGGACATCCGTTCCCTAGTATTATAAAACAGTTGACAATTTTATTTAATATTTTCTTGAAAACATAAATCACCTAAAACCTTCCTTATATGAGGTCCAATAAACATTTGTTGGATCATTTGTTTTTTAGGTACTTGAAACTATTACTTCTTTGGACGTAGTTTTTACAGTATTTTTTATTAGTTCAATCTTAATATAGGAGATAGAAGCAGCACTTTTTTTTTAAAGATGGGTGAGAGAGAAAGGAGAGGAGTATATGTATATTCTAGTATATGTTCTATATGTATATTCTATGCTTGAAGTACAAGGTTCAAAAAAAGTTCTATAAGACCAATTATTCTTATTTTAAAGTTCTTTTGTTCCCGTCCTATAGCCACAAAAATCAAAACAAAAAAAACAACAACTCCGAATTAATAACAATAGGGGTATTCATGATCATTAGTTTAACATGTTAAATGGAGAAGTATTTTCTTCTTTCTATCATGTTAGAACGATATAACATATAACATGGTTGAGAGTCTGTTACTAGGTCTGTTAAATGGAGAATGACGTCAGACCAGCTGAGCTCGTCACCATTTTGTTAGTTGTCGTGTTAGGTTACTTGCTCGTAGTTTGTGTTTTGATTGTTTTGGATGTTTCTATAACAAATAAAGCAATGGATGAAAACAATAATAATGTAATGACAGTTGTCAATTAGCTCATCTTGATTCTCTTCCTCATAAGTTAGAAGATTAACAAGGCACTCAGTAGCCAAACTTATAGACTCACTTTAGACTTGTAATAAAGTACTTTAGTGAAAAATTATAAATAAACAATAACATGAAGTTTCGGAAGGAAAGGTTATAAAACAAGTTGCTCAAAAATCCGCTAGGAGCTTTTATACATTAAATATGACTTTAAATAAGGCTGCTCACAATCCTATACTTATGACATTTAACATGATAAAATAATTTACATTTAACTCAACATCATGAATAACCCTAATAGGTCTGTTCCAACAACCACTTCTGGCAGCCCGGAACAGTACTGAGCATGCGTAGTACGGTGCTTTGCCTCCCAAAACCTGTACTGCGCATGCTCCGTACTGTTTCGGACAGTCAGAAGTGGTTGTTGGGACAGAACTAAATTACCCATTGGTAATTGGTTTTAAATTAATTAAAACTTTTGCAAATTTGCATTTCATAGGCAAGTGGTGATTATTCGTCCGATGATCCTCTGTAACACCCATGTGGATAGCAACTTCGGGGTTAAAACATAGTAACCGACAAAATTAAAACGTGTGAAAAATCGATTATTAAATTTGGATGATATTATTTGGTACGTAGCTCGAACAAAAGTCTCAAAAATATATTGCGTAAAAATATAAATACATTTTTATGAAATGTTGCTTTTTAAATAGCTATGTCTCGAAAACTATTTAACGTAAATAATTCAATTAGGGCTCTTATTTAAGCAAATTTACTCTTCTTTAAATGACGTTCTCTTAGGTTTTCTGGTGTTGTTCCTACTTTTTAAGATATCCAGCTCCGAATGAAAAATTGTTTGTTTTTATCGCTTTGAAACAGCCGCCATTTTTTATTCCCCCTACCTGTACTTAGCAGACTCACCAGTTTGATTATTAATTATACATAGTTTCCATTAAAGTAATCAGAAATTGGGGTGAGATAACTGCCCCTTATTTTTTCTCCTCTTGGGCTCTTGTACTATCACTATTACCTATTGCCCACTGTGTGGCAGATTGTAATATCTATCAATAAATACAAATTATTTAAAATTTTTTTTATAAAAAACAAACATAAAAGTTGTATAAATATTGTACCAATGTAGTTTGTTTACTTTTTTTTTTGTCTTGTCTATTGAGACAGGGAAGTCTGCTGTATGGTTATAGTTATAGTTACTCGATGTATTTGAGCAGCATTGCTTACAATAGGGGTATTCATGATGTTGTGTTAAATGT